>NW_027142990.1:0-98716 GCF_026170545.1 Melanerpes formicivorus | reverse complement strand
CCACTTTCCATCATATTTGAAAAGTCAGTGAAGTACCCAGGGACTGAAAAAGGGAAAAACATAACCCCCATTTTCAAAAAGGTTAAAAGAAAAGAACAGGCAGGGAGCCACAGGCCAGTCAGTCTCACCTCTGTGCCTGGCCAGGTCATGGAGCAAATCCTCCTGGATACTCTGCTAGTCATATGAAAAATGAGGAGGTGATTTGTGTTAACCAGTGTGGCTCCACCATGGGCAAATGATGACTGACAAATTTGGTGGTCTTCTAGGGTGGAGTAGCAGTGTTGACAGATAAGGGAAGAGCAATTGACATCATCTGCCTGGACTGGTGCAAAGCTGCACAGAGTGGCGAGGCACTGGAACAGGTTGTCTGGAGCAGTTGTGGAGGCTCCAAGCTGGGTCAAAGCCAGGTTGAAGGGGCCTTGAGCAACCTAGTCTAGTAGGAGGTATCTGTGCTCATGGCATAGGGTTGGAACTAGGTGATCTTTAGGGTCTCTTCCAGCCCAAACCATTCTATGATTCTATGGTTAATATGTTACTACATATCTAACCAGGATGCAGCTATGCCTTCATATCCTGAATTTGTTGATTCCTTTGCTACCAACTCATTGACAATGAAGTCTCCATTTAAATTTGCTCTTTACTTAACCTTCACTCTGCCTACATGAGTTTGTTTCATCTTCATGTGATTGCTTGGCCCCTTTATTATGGTTTGGTTTGTTTACTGCAGCTTAGTAGCCTCTTGAATTCTGCTGTAGTTCATGTAATTCTCACCATGTGGTTCAGCTCCCTGCAGAATTTTTCTCCTGCCAGCAGCAGTTCTTTACTTTCTCTTTCTGCATTTTCCATTGTCACTGAAACGCCACCTCCGACAATGTTCAGCCTCCTCTAATCCCTTCCAAAAAAGTCTGCTGTGGGTTATTGATTTATTGACTTCCACCCTACTATAAACTTAACTAGCATTGCTCTGTCCACAGAGTGCACGTTGGCACAGATGCCCAATTTGCTTCCCATAGCTACGTAGCATGCCCTCATATTTTTCTGGACAGTCAAGCAGAGAAACAATTGTTTTCTTTTTGCCTTTACTTTCTTCATGGTTGGAGAAGCCCCCAACAGACACAGGGTGATGAGAGAGGATTTTTCCCTGCTTTCTTAGCTGATAACTCAATATACTCATTTCTTAGTGCTTGCACTGAAAGGTTTGGGGCTGATTTCAAGAATAGCGAAGAAAAACCTTTTGCTGCATCTAAAATGTTGTGAGCCTATTTCATGTTGATAAGAGCTCTCTTTCTCTTTCAGTAACTGATTGCTTCTTCTTTTAATGCACACAGCTCTACCTGGGGACACAGCTCTCTGGCTTTCAAACACTGATGATCAGGTGGAGATGGGGCTCCATTTTGTTCCTTGCTTTAGTGCCATGCTAACTAGACTGTGTCACACATACAATTTCACGTATCAGAGATCACAGAAATCCTTTTTTCTTGCTGATGTCTCCTACTAATACTAAGTCAGGTCCTCAGAAAAGGACTCTTCAAGTGATAAAACTAGTTTGTAAGAAGGTTGTCCCAGTCTCCCTTCTTAGAGGTGGCTCAACAGTAATTCATGAGAAGGGAGGCTTGGCAGGCCTCTCCTGGCTCCTCAAGTCAAGTAACATGTTATTATCCACCTTTGTGTCACCCAATATCCTAGTCATAAATGGAGTAAAATCCATCTAAGAACTAGTTGGGCTTTCTGCCTGCTCTCAGTTTGGTGAAACACACTGTAGACCTTCAGCCTGAATTGTCAGAAGCTTAATTGCCAGCCTACTCTTATTCGTACCTATTTGTACACAATGGCCCTTCTGTTATCATTGTCTTTTATCTCTTTTTCCCTTTTCAGTTGCTTGCTCTCTTTGGACTTGAGCCCTGCATTATGTTTATTGAGGAGAATAATATGCTCTTGGCATTTTCATTAATAGACTAATCAAACAACACTTCTCTCCAAAGAGGTATCTCCTACCGTGCTGGCTTCTCTGCTCCATGGTGCTTGGGTTTAAATTAACCTCTCCAAACACAGCTGACTGGAGCTATCAGCAATACTCCAGAGAACTGCTGACCAGAGGTCTTTTTCCTGTGCAGTGCCTGATTCTCTCCTTTAGCTGATGGAAACACCAGTTCAGCTCTTTCTTTTCTGGTTATTTTCATGTCTGGAACTCCCAGATTCTAGCTTCATTTCTGCCATCAGTCTCTAGTGCATGGTCTTTCACACTATTTTACAATTCTAATAGATAGTATATTCATTAACTCTACCATGAGTATTTGTAGTTTCTCTAGAGTTTAGTTTTCTTCTATTATATATATATATATATAAGAGGAACAGCATTGTTATTGAATCCTTAGACTTGATACAAGAGCTATGTTGATAGTCATTTTGGTAACACTTGATCCTTGCCTAGTACAAATTTCTGCACAATCAAGTGCCAGTGGCATCCTGGCCTGCATCAGAAATAGTGTGGCCAGCAGGGGCAGGGAAGTCAATCTGCACCTGTACTCAGCACGGGTTAGGCCACACCTTGAGTCCTGTGTCCAGTTCTGGCCTCCTCAATTTAAGAAGGACACTGAGACACTTGAAGGTGTCCAGAGAAGGGCAACGAGGCTGGGAAGAGGCCTTGAACACAAGCCCTGTGAGGAGAGGCTGAGGGAGCTGGGGTTGTTTAGCCTGGAGAAGAGGAGGCTCAGGGGTGACCTTCTTGTTCTCTACAACTACCTGAAGGGAGGTTGTAGCCAGCAGGGGGTTGATCTCTTCTCCCAGGCAGTCAGCACCAGAATTAAGAGGACACAGTCTCAAGCTGTGCCAGGGGAAGTTTAAGCTCGAGGTGAGGAGAAAGTTCTTGACAGAAAGAGTAATTGGCCATGGGAATGTGCCTGCATAAAATGGAATGGAATGGAATGGAATTAACCAGGTTGGAAGAGACCTTTGAGATCATCAAGTCCAACCTACCATCCAACACCATCTAATCAACTAAACCATGGCACCAAGCACCACATCAAGTCTCTTCCTAAACACCTCCAGTGATGCTGACTCCACCACCTAAAGCAAATAAAAGGTAAGGATTTAACAAAAGAGATGGAGCAGAGCAGCCTTTTTCAAAGCCTGACATTTTGCTCAGCTGTTCTGTTCAAGTAACAACTGGAAAAAAATCCCATGGCTTCCCTCCCACCCTTTCCCCCTTTTAGATCAACCTTAGTTAACAATTAATTCAATATAATAGTAAAGAGTTCAATAGGAAAACCAAATTAGCAGCTTCCCAAAAATAATTGCTGATTTGGCTGCGGTCCTATTCCTTTTATGGCTGTTCTTCAGTAGATCACTGATTAAAGATAAATAAGTATCAGTGAAAATAATAGTTATCTGCCTGAACACAGTTTACATCTGCAGAGAGGCAAATCTAGCAGGTTCCTGATCTGTTAACTTCCTAGACATAACCACAATTTCTATGTCTAGATCACTACAGCAATAGTATGTAAATGGATTCAAATGCTCTCATGCTTATCTATGCTCATAGTGAAGGCATGGCTTTGCATATATATTTTAGTATGATGTATCAAATAATCAATTGGCTGAAGACAAGAGAAACTGGGACAGTAGTAAAGAGGAATCATGTAAGGTCCAGCAAAGCAAGGTAGCCAAATGCTGTCAGTGTGAGTGTTGGCACCGCAGTGGTAGGTAGATGAAGAGGAGAAATATTCTAGAAGAAAGGAGAGGCAGGGGGAAGGGGAGGTACACTCTGGCAGTTAGAAGATGCACAGAGAAGCAAGTTGCTTCTACAATCATGTCTGCAGGCACTTGGCTGAGTCTCTCTGTTCACATGCTTCAAATTTGCCATGTGCCTAGCTGCCTGGAGGATCAGAGACCACCTCTGCAGATTTTAGTCCCCTGAGGTTATGTATTGGAACACTATGGATTTGCCTAGTCTGCAAACAAACCATGAGCTGACACACTGCACTGTCTCCTCAGCCTCTTGGCTGAAACTTTCAAAGCAATCCATAAAAGTCAGGTAATATTGAACAGAGGGGATTATGGAAAAGCCATTTCCAACTGAAACAATTGCATTCATGTTTGTTCTCTCCTGTCTCCCCTTCACATCTATTATGACTATGTATTTATTTTTCTGGTGCTGCTAGAGAGATTGTGGCGAGAAAGTATTTTTGTTTTCCCCCTCTAGAAATTGTCAGCAGATTTATCTTACAGGTGCTGAATGCCATATTGTGTGTAGTATTACCAGCACAAATATATGTGTGATGATAAGCCTCAAGGCACTAGGGACTCAAGGGATAATTGTGTTTTCCATGACTCTCTTCTAACTGACTTGCGTTTGTGACCAAACAGGACAAGCGCTGCCCATGCTCACGGGCAGTAGAGAAGCTGCAGCAGGCCAGCCTCTTTGGCCGCATGCAGCACCTCGAGGAACAGGCCCAGCTGCTTGAGCAAGTGATGGCTGAGGCAGCCACCATCCCCTACCTGCAGGACCTCAGTCAGGAGGATACCCAACTGGTAAGTATTGATTTCTTCACACTGGTTTTGGCTTTTGGAGGCAGGGAGCCAGGGAAGGGATGGGGCAGAACACTCTGCTGCAGTTTGCTCTGGAAGTCATTTTCCCAATGTGCAGACCTGAAGTAGTTTTAAAGTCCTCCTGCAGTGCCTTGTCAGAGGAGGTGCTAATCACCTGCAAGGGTGATTTGTATAGAACCAGCATGACTCATCTGTAGGCACATTTTTAAAACCTCTTCTTTTCCCCCAAACGTCCCCAAGTCAGTCTGTAAGAATGATTGCAATTATTCAGATCATGCTACTTTAGGATAGCTAACATCAGAAGCCACCTGCAGCAAACAGGCCAAATCTAGACAAAGCTGAGGAGAGGAGGGGAAGGAGAGGAAAGCTTTTCTTTCCTGGCTCTGTCTACAACATACTCCCTGTCTCTGAATAAACCCATCTACCTGCTATGCCTTTGTTTTCCCTTTGTAAAATGGCAAATCACTCTTTCTATGAAGAACTTCTTCCTAACATCCAGCCAATAAGATTCAGTTTACTGGCTGCACAAGCACAGAAAGCAGGCTGGCACCAACCACAGCAGATTGATTTAGAGATTCCAAAGAAGACTTCTGCATCCTTTATCTAGTGCTGGGACACATAGAATTTGAGCTTCAAAAACCTAAATGCAAAGGTAAACTCAAGGAAATACAGATCTGCTCCGTGAAGCTCAGGGCAGTGGTTTTGCATCTTGCACAGATGAGTGCATTTGTCACTTTAGGGACTCATCTTAGACTGCTGCCCATCTAGGGACAGCAAGAAGAGACAATTTCTCTATGAATGCTTTTGCTTATACTGTCCAATTACTTGTAATGAGTAACAAATTCGGGAAGTGATTCCAAAACTATCATCTGGGTTCACTGTAACCAGCTAAATGTTTTGGAATAGACCTTACAGAGCACAGCTACAGGCATTAAAGACAAGTTTCTCCTAGTTAGTTCTTAAAACCCTGAGACTGATGGCTGCTTGCAGGAGGATATGCTGGACCTGACCCTTGGCTTTCTGATAGTGAATTAAGAGCAACTGAAACATTTTCAAGTGTTTGGGAAGGGTGCAGGGTGAGGCAATGCTATGCCTGACCTGGAAGGGTACTGGAGTGAGGAAATGGTACAGATGACCTGAATTTTAGCCTTCCTTCTAACACTGAGGACTGATTAGCAAGGATTTTCCTACAGCTTCTTTTTGCAGTATACACTAGAAAGAGGCAGCCTTGTTTTTATGCTCTGTTTTGCTGCATTATGGGGAAAAGAGATGGTTTGCCAAAGGAAAGGGATAGTAAAAGCAGGCAAAATGAGCTAGATACTTCCAGCTACGGTCAAAGCATCTCAGCTTTAGTGTTGTCCTCTTGTGAGGTTTTACATGCTGCTTTAAATTATGATACATTAGCCTTGGGAGAAAATACTGAAAAGCATTCCTGTACAACACAGAATATCCCAGACAGCTAAAGAATGAAATATGGACCCTTTGTTCTTTACAAGCCAAGCCTTCCTTTCCAAAGTATAAACATTTACTGCATTAAAAACATATAGGCTTCAATACAGAATTCCCAGGGGATTTCTTCCCCCCATTGTTAAGTATTTTCTATCCACAATAATACAGAGTCATGGCTGAAGCAAAGATGAGGTGGCAGTGCTCATTGTGTAACAGATGAGTAATAAAATCATCAGTGTACAAATGATTTTTTAATGAGGTTTTAATCTGTGTATTTAGAGAAGTTATTTGGGTGTGAATTCCACAGTGATCATTTTTATCTTGGTACCGCAGCTGGAGTTGCTGATGGCAGAGGCCACGGACACCCTCAGAGGAAACACTGATACCCAACGTGTGTGGAAGGAAATTCAGAAGGTAACAACTTGCAGCAAAGGGTAGAAGAGTATATTGTTCCTTGGGGAGTAAATGTCCCCCTGAGTCATACCTGTTCAAAAGGTAGAAAAGAAAGCAGGTGCCATTTGAAAGCTGACTGTGTGCCTCCAACTCTGTCAGAGCTCAGGCACCAGCCACAGATAGATACTTACTATTTGCTTTAGCATCTAGGGTTGATCTTTGTTCATATTAATAGTCTCCTGTGGTTATCTAATACAACAAATATCCCCAACCTCAAAGGCTGAATTTGTGGTTGATAATCATATTTCTCTTCCATTTTTATCATAGGGACTATTGTGCTAATTGCAGGGAGAGGGGGAGCTGTTAGGGAATAAAATTCAATCCAACAAGTGAAGTCTCTTAGTAGAGCTCAGCTGAGGCTTTGGTGATGAGAGAGGTAAAAGACATGCAAATGCCTTTCTGGAGTCTCTGCACAGCAGCTGGGCAATTGACTTCTTAAAGGATTTGTGAAGCATAGGGCATCTTGTTTTGGTTCTCTCTGCTGATGAATCTGGCTCGACCTAATGAAGAGTGGGGCAGGCTGGGATGCAATAGCAGTGTTGGGTTTGGACAAAGTCTTCCAAACCAGAATGAATCACAGCTCTGGGCATTGACACCACCGACATTCAGCTACTGGAGAGAAAAGGGGTAGCAACGCATCCCCAGGAAGGGATAATGGTACTAATGGTCCAAGGCATTGGCCTTACCCTGTGTCTTATGGCTCCATCAGATCCAGAATGACACACAGTCACTCTGAGTTGTGGCTGCAGTGGGAGGCTGGAGAATAGAAAGGGCTTGAGTTCTTGCACTGGTGGGACTTGAAATTGTCCCTCTTTGAGCTCTCAGTGTGCACTTGCAGCCTGCAAAGCCAATCAGATCCTGGGCTGCATCAGAAGAAGTGTGGCCAGCAGGTCGAGGGAGGTGATCCTCCCCCTCTACTCAGCCCTGGTGAGACCCCACCTGGAGTACTGTGTCCAGTTCTGGAGCCCCTATTACAAGAGGGATGTGGAGGTGCTGGAACGTGTCCAGAGAAGGGCCACAAGGATGATCAGAGGGCTGGAGCACCTCTCCTATGAGGACAGACTGAAGGAGTTGGGGCTGTTCAGTCTGCAGAAGAGAAGGCTCCGAGGAGACCTAATTGTGGCCTTCCAGTATCTGAAGGGGGCCTACGGGAAGGCTGGGGAAGGACTTCTGAGGATCTCAGGTAGTGATAGGACTAGGGGGAATGGAATGAAGCTGGAGGTGGGGAGATTCAGGCTGGATGTGAGGAGGAGGTTCTTCACCATGAGAGTGGTAGAACCCTGGAATGGGTTGTCCGGGGCGGTGGTCAAGGCCCCGTCCCTGGGGGTGTTTAAGAGCAGGCTGGATGACGCTTTGGGCAGCCTGATGTAGTGTGAGGTGTCCCTGCCCATGGCAGGGGGGTTGGAACTAGCTGATCCTTGTGGTTCCTTCCAACCCTAAATGATACTATGATACTATGATTTCGGTTTGACAGAGAGATACTGAAAACCCAAATCCCAGCTGCACTAAGTCAGTGTAACTAGGATGGGTATGTCTGAAAGAAGTCACAGAGGTTGAGGGGCAAGGTGCTTTCAGAGTCTATGTGTCCAAGTTATTTGAATTAAATTTCCAGAAGGCATCTCCTCTGAGAGAAAGTCTGAGTAGGTGTCTTGCCTCAGCTAGCTGTGAGATCAGTGGCTCTTAATAAAGTTTGCCAAGTACAGGATGTACAGAAAGTAACCAAGACCTAAGTGCACAAAATTATAGACAAAAGAGCATTTCAGCTCTTTCAAATGCTCATGAGGGAAGGGCAGGATAAATATTCACACCTCTTTTACATTGCCCAGCATAGTCTCTAAATCTCTCACACCTGCCTACAGATCGTATGAGAATCTTTTGCAACACAAACACTACATAGGATATGAATGAGATATATTTATGCAATTACCTAAACATTTCCTGCCAGATAGAGCAAACATTGATAACCAGATACATGCAAAAAGCTCCCCCCAGTTTCAACAGTGGCTAATATTTCATTGTAAATTCAGTAGAACGAAGTATTTTCTTTTGGTGTATTTGCATGGATTAATTTCTCTAGATGCTTTCAATGTAGTCTTGATAGATATCAAGACTAATAGCATTTAAAAATGGACAGAATCTCTGCAGAATTAAACAGTTGGGACTAAAAGTTACTGAAATGCATTGAAATCTACACTCTTCTGTTGCACAATTTGGGGCTTCAAAATTTGTTGGCATTCTGAACATAGTTTTGCCTTTCAGACAACCGTTTGAGCTGAGGCATCCTGTTCCCAACAGCACTCCCATTTGTTTCACAATAGAATTGTAGTCTTATTATTATTGTATCAGAACAAAGAAATGAAAACCATCATCAAATATTTCTGTTGTACTTTACTTTTTTTCCCCAACACTTAATTTCAGCACAGTCAGCATGTTCTTAGGAACAAAGGCTTTTTAAATAGAGAAGACAGGAAAACACTCAGGGAGTTCTGGGGTTTCTTTGTTGGATTTCTTGTTGGTTTGCATTGTGGGTTTTGGTGGTTTTTAATCAGCTGTAATTAAGCATGTTACACTGGGTTCAAGAGCTCTAACATAGTACTAAAGAGGATTAAATCTGATGATTCAAAACTGATGTGGTGTGGATTACCACATGTCCCTTGTGCTAGAACCATGTGGGTAAGTTCAGGATTTCACAGTTCGCTCGGCACAGAATGCTGATTGTAGGAGCCCTCAAAGAACCATCACCCAGGCCTAGCTACAAGGTGGTTCTTTGTAATTTTGCTATTGAATTAATTTACATATATTGGAAAGCAAAAAACAAAAGACCATAAAGGAGTTTATACAAGCAGCTGTAAATGAAGAACTCTGGAAAGCTGACAGCTACACTACCACCAATGGAGTTTGGCTTTTGCAATCGAAACAGCTGTTGCACCTCATGAAAGCACTCAAGTTTTAACTGGAATGCAGTGGAATTACAGCAGTGCCTGTTCTCCACATGGTTAAAGGGTCTGTCAGGATTGGCAGTGCAAGCCACTGTTGGCAGAGTTGTATTTTCTGGAGACAGCCAGAAAAAAATTCTTTCAGGCTGAACTCTGACACAGAAAGGCACAAGGCCTGACACACAAACACTTCCTAGAAAGGCTTAAGTCTTCACACCAGTGAATTATTTAGCCCAGTGGTTTGAGCAGTGACCTCTGATGCACAAAACTCAGCAGCAATGAACAGGAAACTTGCAAGAGAGGTTCAGAAGAGCTCATCTGGTAACTCTTCTTGATCCCACAAAACTCAGTCCAGCCACTGGGTCTTAAACAGATGGGGACACTACCATAACAGCTAGCCCTGGCCATATTGACTAGCTGGTTTATTGATAGAGTTGTAGATGATGGTGATGACATCTGGCATGAACATGACTGCTGGGACTGGCAATAAAGCTTGACCCTGAATAACTCATGGAGCCAGGTCTCTGCATGGCCACTGCAGGACTGTATAGCAGCTGCAGAGAGGCAAAGGGGTTTAGAGTACCTCAGATACATAACAGGGCAGGAAAGCTTCCCTTTTGCTCCACAGGGCCTTTACTTCTCTACAAGCTTGTAAGAGAAGAAAATAAAACAGTAAAAGAAAAAAAAGAGACTACTTTCCTATCTCATAAGAATCAATTCATTAATAAAGCTTCACAATGTTATAGTGAGAAGCATTTCATTAACTAAATAATCTAGAGCCTATCAACCAGAAATGTTTGACATCCATAGAGAGAGCTCTGTAAGTGCAAGTGCCAGTATGGCTCTGCTGCCCCTATGCAGACAATAATGTGGTTCTACTTCTGTCCTCTGCTTAGCCCCTAAGGCTTCCATGGCAGTTTCACAGGATCCTCTTAACATCATCTGAACAGCCAAAGGAAAGACAGGAGCTGGCAAATAAACACTTCCCTACACTTCCACATGTGAAACACTTCATAAAGCCTTCACATTGGAGTTTACCTCAAGGGCATCACATACTTTGCCATTTAGATCAGTTATTATGCCCATCCTTTGCTGAGCTCAGTGGAATGCCTGTTTCATCAATCTGAAAGCAGAGCAAACATGGATGAGTGAATCAAAGAACAGATGTAACTCACATAAGGATAAGGATGTAACAAAAGCTGCAGTAATAGATGTGAATATGAAATGAAGTAAAATTAGCCTGACCTATTCTATAATCTTTTAGCCAGGCACATAGATTTCCAGCAGTTCACCTCTGCTTACTACATCTCTGCCTTCTGCAGTGACAGGGGAACACTCTCTGATGAACTGTGCTCTTCCACTGACATTATCTCTTCATTGAAAACCAAGCCATGGAAAAGGGCCAGAGACTTGCTAGGCTTTGGGTCAGCCAGAGGAGCAAGGAGGGAGATTCATAGGATGTCGATGGAAAGTGGATGTGTTGCTGAGTAGTATTGTGCTGGCTGCTACAACAGTTACTTGATGTAAATGACTTTGCAATGTCTTGTAAAGTCATCCAAGCCCATGCCACAGCCACTGGGAACTGCTCTTGTTCTCAGAGCATGCAGGCTTCAAAAGTTGCTGTGTTTTGGTGTGCTCTCTTGTATCGATCTTGGCTATTCCTGAATTACTAGAAGGACACTGGTTCCTAATTTGTTCTCTTTCTGGGGCTGTGATGCAGATACGTGCTTCATGAATGCCTGGAGCCGTTGTGAAAAAGGAAAGCAAAGGATGGGAAAGGAACAGGAATTTTCTGGAACAGGGGTGGAAGTCTCATGTGTAACATCTAACGTGTAATGAAGTCAGAAAAGTGCAGGTGCAAAAGGAAAATAGTATTAGTGGCCCTGATTCAGGCAGACTGAGAGTGAAGGAAACAAGAGCAACCAGATAGAAATGCAATTGTCCATCCAGGACAGCTTATTTTTAGTCACAGTTAGTTTGGAAAGAAATTCATTGCCAAAATGTTTGAAGCTTCACTAGAGAGAAGGGACGAGCTTCTGACACCACTTCTTTCTAACTGCAGATTGGAGTCCTTGAAGGCTACTTACATGAAGTGGAAGAAAATTACATCAAGAACAAAGCCAGGACAGAAAGAAGAAAGAAGATTCAAAGTTTACACAAACTCAGAGACCTGGAAATGTTATGAAAAACCCTTCCCACTTTAGGTTCCCCTGCTCCCCCATAGGATATAGTTAGGATATTGGTATAGAGTTATTAAGAGGATTCCCACCATAGGTATTAGGTAGATAGGTTAAGAAAAAATCCCTTCCCACTTTAGGTTCCCCACCCTCACCCCCCCATGGGATATAGTTAGGAAGTTAGTATAGAGTTATTAAGAGGATTTCCACCATAGGTATTAGGTAGATAGGTTAAGAAAAAAAACCCTTCCCACTTTAGGTTCCCCTCCCCCTCCTCCTCTTAGGATACATTTAGGAATTTACTTTGCTTGTCATTAGTTTGAACTGGTTGGAATAAATGTTTTGGTAAGGTTTATTTGTCTTGTTTCTTTAACTAGGAACACCCTGGCAGGAAGGGTCTTTATCTTCTGCTCTGAGAATATTCTGCATCCAAACTCTACAAAATCCCCTTGGCTTGATTATTGCCCAAGAACAGGGATCCATCCATCCTCTGTAAGGAGGAATTCAGCCTCATAGTGCCTTCTGTCCAGCTTAATGCCTTACACTTCGGCTACTGGTGCAACCTAGAGGTACAAAGTGGCATCCTGCACCTTATGGCTGTGGTAACGACAAGTCTGAGAAACATGATGCTATGACAAAAGAGAGAGAAAGGAGAAAGGAGCCCAACTGTTGCTCCATGGTTAAGATTTTGAAGCCCTTCACTCTCATCTGCTCCCTATGATTTTTTCCCTCTACTAGCTAGTCATGGGTTGTTTTTGTCTAAAGATGCACAAACACTGCAGGGAGGAAAGGATTTGCACCTGCCTTCTCCTGGGCAGATCTGGAAGCCCATCACAAAGCACACCAGGAAGAGCACCAGGAAGCACACCACAAAGCACATCAGGAAACCCACCTGTTAAGGATGAACAACTCATCTTCCACTCCCACAGCAGCAGCCTGTCATCTAGGCACATCTTACACTGCTTTGGTCTTCCAGGAAGCACAGGTGCTCAGATCCCCTGAGACCCTTCATCAATGAGCAAAGCAGCACCAACTTTTCAACAGAGATCACCTCAGCAGAGGCAGGCATCCCCAGCTGATACCCATGGTCTCTTCTAAGACTGCCATTTCCTTTTTGCACTGGGTTTACTTTGCAGGAAGATAACTTCACCCCATGAAACCAGCATTTAGTTCATTCCCTTTCCTCACTCAAGGGTGACTTTAAAACAAAAAAGGGAAAGGAAAAATTCATCCCCCAGACCTAAGATTTCATTCAAAAAATCCAAGACCCCAAAGGTATTTAGCCCCTTAATTCCCATTATTGATCATAGATAGGAGTCTAAATCCTACAGATTTTATGCAGTTAGAGACCATTTTCCTAGGCTCTCACAAAAGACTTTTGACAACCAAGAGCGAGCTGGCAAAAGCTTTGATGGTCCTTTGTTCATTGTTAACAGAAGAAGTATAAAGAAATCTTCCCCAGAATATCTGAGCTGCTCTGAGCTCCTGAAACATATGGGACAGGAAAGCAAAGAATTATTGCCCTTTGGAGACAGCATTATTTTGCTAGGGAGTTGGTTTTGTCAGATGAAGTTTCATGACACATAGTGGCAATCATCCATCTTTGATGAGCAGACACACACTAAATCAGACAGACTGCTCCCCACGGATCATCGAGTCACAGTCAGCACACAGCTTGGTAAATCATCAAGCTCTTAAGCAAATGCACTGAATTTGATGCAAGCTGGCTTACAATTCTGCAACATTGAATGCAAACCAAAGTATTTTTGACCTAGAATGATGAAAAAAGAATGAAGTGCACTGGGAAGAGGTGATGTTTAGGAACATCACCTACCCCCTCCCTGGCAGCATTCAAGGCCAGGTTGAACAGGGTCTTGAGCAACCTGCTCTAGTGGAAGGTGTCCATGCCCATGGCAGGGGGGATGGAACTAGATAATCTTCAAGGTCCCTTCCAATCCAAACCATTCTATGAATCTGTGAACAAAAAAGCAGCACTGCCATTGAAAACCTCTTGGCTGTGTAACATGAACAAGCTGATCCAAGCACACCAAGGAAGATGAACTGTTCTTGTTGTGGAGCTTGGCGAGAGCCCCAGATCTGAGACAAGATGTGACATTTCACTTTGCAGATAACAGGGAGGGCAGGAAACCTGCCTTATGCTGCAGATCAATACATCACTGAAAGAGAGAGAGGCCAGAGCCCAAATCCATCTGCAAGGTGTTGGAAACATCTAGGCCAGCACCTGTCCTTTAGCCTCCTGAAAGCCACAGACTAAAGCAGGTGTCAGGAGATGAAATCAGCTGCAGAAACAAAGCAAACATGAAAGGAGCCTCTGCCATGGGAAGGGGTGTTGGATGTAATATTTGATTGTGATCTACAATCACTTGTTGTCGGACAAGAGGGGACATGGGTCCCAGGAACACCTGTGCAATTCAGGCCTTGAAGAATTCTCTGTTGATGATATAGTGGCGGAGTGGGAGATGTGAGGAAGTGCTGATTGCTTGGTATGCTGAAGTCCAGCTGCCCCTGAGATGGGAGGCAAGCAAGATAAGGAGGAGGCGAGATCTGGGAAAGAGAGCAATTAGGCCGGATGGAAGAATTCCACAGAGTTGTGAAAACAATGATGCAACCATTTAGAGAGCAACCAATAGTATGTTGCCAAGTGGGCATAATTATAGCAAACTGTACATAAGATGTGTCTGATGCTCAATAAAGTTGGATTCCGCTGATCACATTGGTTGTTAAAGCGGCCCCCTTCTTGCAGTAAGTGGCGCTCGAACACAGGACCCTAATGAAGACAAAGGTTAGGGTCTAAGAAGTTCTTCGGGACTTGGGAGATTCGCAGTAAGCCGGGAGGCAAGAAGACGGCCGGCCCGGGATAGCAGTACCGGAGGCTGCAAGAAAAGGGAAGACAGCCTTGAAGCCGAAGACGCTGTAGAGCCGGAAACTGCTTAAACGAGGACTGTGCGCACAGGTATTAAAGTTTAAATACTGATATGGATAGGCAGGCAGCGTATGATTTATTTATATGCTTTTTAGAAAAGCGACAGTGTAAGTTAAATTTTACAAAGGAGTTGGTGCCGCTGTTAAGCTATGCAGGAGAGTTAGGATATTTTAAGGACCCAAATGAGGTGTTTGAAAGATTGCAGTGGAAAAAGTCTGGACAAGACTTGTGGCTGCATGGCTTAGATGATGAAAAACGAGCAAAGGAGTGTGGAAAATGGTGGAAGATGGTTATGACAGCATTGGATCAGCATCGTGCTGAGCAAATGGCAGCTTATCAAGCCAGGGTACGATTAGATTATACGGACCCAAATAGAGCAAGTGTTACACATGCTGGGTTGCCTTTGTCAGAAGAGGTTCAGGATTATTTAAGAAAGGAGAAGGCTGTGTGTGTAAAAGGGTTAGGTGGCAGAGTCGAATTACAATCTGTAACACAGGACTCTGCTGAGGAGCCTTCCCCGTATCTTTTAGCTGAGCAAATTGTACAGGAGAAGAAAGTAGGTGAGGGAGAGGAGACAAACAGGGCGATAGATCCTGGAGGTAGTGTTAAAGATCATGCAAGAAAGCACACAGAGTATTGGCGAAAGGTTGCAGAGCACTTAAACGCCGAAGGAGATCAGGAAGGGTTTAGCCGGCTGGCTGCTTCTAATCAAGTTCTTCCAGTAATGTATACACAGGTCCCTGGGGAGCAAAATGTTTTTCAGGCTGATGTAACTCAATTGCCATGGAAATTGTTATCTTAATTAAAACAGACTGCGAGTCAGTTTGGGGTTCAATTTGAACCAGCTAGACAGATGATTGATTTTATTTACATGAACTATAATATGTTACCTAGAGATTCTTATAATGTTACGAAGCTGATCCTAACAGCATCTCAATTTATGACATTTTTGAATGAGTGGGAACACCTAGCTAGACAATCAGCTGGAGTACAAAGACAGCAAAACGACCCACTATTTGATGTAACAGTAGATCAGTTGTGTGGAACGGGACAGTACGAGAGACCAGAGTTACAGGCACTTTTACAGCCGCCTGTTTTGCAAGCATCAGCCCAGATAGTAAGGATGGCTTTTGAAAAGCAGAAGGATGGAAATGCAAATCCTCACTATATGGGAATTAAGCAAGGTAGACAGGAACCTCTTGGCGAATTTGTGGATAAGTTGCTTGCCGCACTTAGAGCAGCAAGCGTAGGAGAAGGTATCCGAGAGGCAATATTAAGGCAGTGTTTAATGCAGAATGGGAACCAGCAGACGCAGCAGCTTATTACATCAGCAGATCCTAGATGGACGGTAGCCGAATTGTTGCAGAGGGCTCAGGACTTGCCAAGCAATCCGATGGCCATGCTGATGGAGGTGATTGATAAGGGATTACAAAAACAGGCTGAGGTGTTGTCAATGACAATGACAAAACAGCTTGAGCATAGTCAGCAGGTTATGGCAGCCTTAGTACCTTTGCGCACAGACTCGAAAGGGCAAGGCCGACCCTATAAGCAGTCATCAGACGAAATACAGTGTCATCGAAAAGTGTAAGGCGGAGATATCGTCTAAAGTAATGCCTGGACTTTTGGCCCATAGATCCGCTTTAGGGCATTTCCCTAGCGGAGATAGTTATTTTGATGAAGCTTGTTGGAGAGAATACAGGGACAAGTTGTGGGACTTGGTTATAGATGGTCATAAAACTGCTGTAAAGCTGCAAAAGTCGTGGCGAGAATGCATGAACTGTGTTAAAACCTACGAACTGAAACAGCAAATGGCTGCTGCAGTTAGAGCAACTTTGTCAGGACGAGATGCAGCGCCAGGTGTATCTGAGTTGCAGCTGAAAGATGTGTCTGAGATCTATCGACCGATCGACCGGGGCTGCCCCCGATACATCTTGCGGCGACCACACCGCGTTTACCAGCCGTCACCACTGCCGTTTGCACACAGCGGGGAACCTTCCTCTGACATCGCCAGCGACGGCTCGGACTCGGAAGATAGCACCGGCAGCGAGGAATTCAAACAGCGCCGACTTTGCTTTACGGCCCCTCTTAGAAAAAATGGAGCGCTTGGAGGCTCGCGGTTACAGCGTTCCTGCCACCACACTCCTCCCGCGAGCCCTGCCGGCCCCCGCGGATACCGACGGCTCCGACCAAGGCGGTACCGGCTGACGCACCACCGACACCGACAGCACCGACAGTAGCAGCGAAGCAGCTGCCACGGCAGCAGCCCCCACCCCTTTCCCCCGCAGCGGCTTTAGCCGCACTTCTCTGTTTTGATTTAAAGCAACAGTACTCATTTTGTCATTTCTGATTGTAACGTCTTTCAGAGATTTGTTATTTAGAGTTTTGTTAAGTTTTTCTAATAAGCATAATGAATAAGTAAGCATTTGGTATTTATAAGTACTTAGTACATAGTAATTGCAGTAAGGTGTATGCACTTAGTTAAGAGTTCAAATTGTAAGATTTTCTTTTGGTTCGAACCTTCTTAGTTGTCTGCCTAGGCATTTCAAAGGAGCTCCATGTAATATAGTTAAGGAATGTATAAACAGGTTTTAATTTTGGAAAGTGTTTTTTAGTTAATGTAACAATTTTATTTCTTTTTAGACACTGATTTGATGGATTAATTTTAACATAGTCTTTTAAGGGTTTAAGGATTTTTGGTATTAGCATAAGTTAAGGTTTGTAGTAAATAGGTATTAATTTTAACAACTATTCCTTCATTAATGTGCAGAAAAACCAAGACTGAGAGGAAACAGCATTTCCCATGAAGTCGAACATCGATCACAATAACTGTTCTGATAATCTGGGGTCAAAAGCATCAATCAAAAAAATATTTTGTCCTGAATGCTGAATTTGAAAATAGGCAGTTTGGGCTGGTAAATACAGAAAACCTATTTTGTGGTGAGAAAAAGGATTTAAATCCCCATGGAAAATTATTGAAAGGGATTGGCATAAGTGGGAAATAAAGACTAGAGAAATTTTAGTTGGGAAATCTCAGGAATAATTAAAAGGATTAGTAAAAGGAAAAGTAAGAGACATAAGATTTTGAAGGAAGAGGAATTGAAATAACAAAAGCACAATGGGAAATGGTGAACGAACTAACCAAGGAAGTAGAGAAGAGACTCCAAATGGAATTTTGAAGTGGGTTAAGGAGTTAAAAATTCTGTAGGGCTCCTGAAGAATGTAACTGCTGCCGAGAAGAAAATACACCCGGCTGCTGGTTGCACCCCAGCAGGCCGAGGAGGCAGAGTTCACATATACTTGGTGGAGCCTAATTTTGATCCTAACCCTATTTGTACATAAGTAGTCCAATCGAAATCAAAAACCACGTTCCCATGTGTGGAATCTTGATCAGACCGGAGAGAAAAGACTTGAACTTGAAAAAGCAATGGTAAATTTTTCTGCTACAGTTGAAATCATGGTAAATGCAAGCACAGATGCAATAAAAGCACAGCAAATTGAAATCAATAGTCTCTCGAAAATATCTACTCAGAATAGATTAGCTTTGGATTTTTTATATGTTAAGGAAGGGGGTGTATGTGTAGTCATAAATGTAAGTTGTTGTAGTTATGTTAATCTAGATGAATGAGTGGAAACAGATTTACAGGCGATTGTGAACCACAATCAGATATTACATCAGATTTCTTTAGATGATACTTCTTGTAGATTTAAAGAAATATGGGATAAATTAACTTTCTGGTTACCAAACCTAAATTGGCTTAAACATTTGTTTGTAATATTGTTGGAATAATTGTAATATTGCTATGCATAATACTCTGCAATTGTTGTTACAAAATACTAAGACCTTTAAGTAAGATTGCTCATGTCAATGAGTTACAAGTAGAGAATTATGATCAGAATGTGATCAGAACAGATGACCTTAATTATGATCCAATTAAGAAGGTTCTGAAATATCTGGAAATTTTAACACAAATCAATGGTGAGAAAAAAAAAAAGGGGGGAATTGTGATGAATATACTGGTGATTTGTGTTAAAATTGTAAGACTTAGAGTGCACTGGGATTAAGGGTCAGGATCTTGTGAGGCCTGTTTAGAGGGTAAAGAGAAAGAAACCTATCTTGCAGACTTGCAAGGACACTGTCTGGTTAATTGGAGACATCACGGCTGAGAAGGAGCTGTCTTAAAGATAAACATTCAGAACTGGGAATTTGTTTTCTTCAGATAAGAAGCCTGCACAATTGGGCATGTGTGAAAGTGGATGCTTTGACCCTTACCACGCTGAATGTAGGGAGAAGGGATTTATATGTGATCTCACCAGTTCGCTATAATTTTACACACCTAGAGGGAAAATCAAAATTCATAACAACACAACATGCATTTTCATTTTCGATTGAAAACATCAACAAATGGTACCAATAAGAGATCAGTATTACTAGGATGAGCAAAAACGCATTATTATGGGTAATTTTATATTGGGCAAAGCAATGAAGCTCTTTTGCTCTTGCTGATTGCCTGCAAGTTTTCTGTCTGTGAAGCTAGAGCCTGGCCAGATCTACCTTTACAGATTAAAGAAATCTTGCTACCATTAAACAAATTATGATTTTTGACCATCCTAGAGAAAATAAAGGTGCAACATAACAGGTAATAATGAATTGATTGAACTTTTTCAGACGTGTCTGATAGGGATACCCAGACTTAATGTAAATATGTTTGTTAATTATAGTAGTAAGTTTTAAGGTTCTTAGGTATTATTGTACTCATTTTGATTATTGTTAAACTTGTTTATAATTGTATTATGCAAAGTGTTCAAAGAATAACTTCCAAGGCCTTGCTTGCACAAAAGAAAAACGGGGGAATTGTTGTTGGGGTTTGTTTTGAGCAAGAGGGGACATGGGTCCCAGGAACACCTGTGCAATTCAGGCCTTGAAGAATTCTCTGTTGATAATATAGTGGCAGAGTAGGAGATGTGAGAAAGTGCTGATTGCTTGGTATGCTGAAGTCCAGCTGCCCCTGAGATGGGAGGCAAGCAAGATAAGGAGGAGGCGAGATCTGGGAAAGAGAGCAATTAGGCCGGATAGAAGAATTCCACAGAGTTGTGAAAACAATGATGTAACCTGTTAGAGAGCAACCAATAGTATGTTGCCAAGTGGGCATAATTATAGCAAACTGTATATAAGATGTGTCTGATGCTCAGTAAAGTTGGAATCCGCTGATCAAATTGGTCGAATAAGTGCCCCCTTCTTGCAGTAGATTCTCCTTCTCCATCTTTCGCCTCTGCAACTCGGCGTGTTGGACTCCACACTGCAGACTTCCACCTTCGCTTGTTTCCAACAAGACGACAGGAACCGTCTGTGAACAAAGCATATTTCTTTTCATCATCAGAAAGGTCATTATAAGGAGGAGCTTCCTCAGCACGAGTTACTTTCTCCTCTGGAGGTTTAGCACAGTTGATACCTTCAGGCCAACTTGAGATCACCTCCACTAGACCAGGTCTTTCAAGATTTCCCATTCGAGCTCTCTGTGTTATCAGAGCCATCCACTTAGACCAGGTTGAGTCTGTGGCATGATGTGGTGTGGATCCTTTGCCTTTAAACATCCAATTCAAAACTGGTAATCTGGGAGCTAAGAGAAGTTGTGATTCAGTTCCAATCACTTCAGAAGATGCTTTTACTCCTTCATAGGCAGCTAAGATTTCTTTCTCTGTTGGAGTATAATTAGCCTCTGAACCTCTGTAACCTCGACTCCAGAAACCAAGAGGTCGTCCACGTGTCTCACCTGGAGCTTTTTGCCACAAGCACCAGGTTGGACCATTGTCACTTGCAGCCGTGTACAAAATGTTCTTAATGTCTGGACCATCTCGGACAGGTCCCAGACCCATTGCTTGAACTACCTCTTGCTTTATCTGGTCAAAGGCTGCTTGTTGTTCAGGTCCCCAGTGGAAATGGTTTCTCTTTCGAGTCACATCATACAGAGGTTTCACAATTTGACTGTATCCAGGAATGTGTAGTCTCCAAAATCCCACTATCCCTAAGAAACGTAGGGTCTCTTGCTTGTTTGTGGGACTTGCCATGGTGGAGACTCTGTTTACCACATCCACTGGAATGTGTCGGCGTCCATCCTGCCACCGCACTCCCAGAAATTGAATCTCTGTGGTAGGTCCTTTCACCTTGTCTCGCTTGATGGCAAAACCTGCATTCAGAAGAATGTCAATGATTTTGTTACCTTTCTCGAAGACTTCCTCAGCAGTTTTACCCCAGACGATGATATCATCGATGAACTGGATGTGTTCTGGAGCATCTCCTTTCTCCAGAGCATCGTGGATCACTGCATGACAGATGCTTGAGCTGTGGATCCAGCCCATTGGCAGCCTGTTGAAAGTGTACTGGATTCCTCTCCAGGTGAAAGCAAACTGAGGCCTGCATTCCTCTGCTATGGGAATAGAGAAAAATGCATTAGCAACGTCTATGGTAGCATACCATTTGGCCTCTTTGGATTCCAGCTCATACTGTAGCTCCATCATGTCTGGTACTGCTGCACTCATAGGTGGTGTTACTTCATTCAGGGCTCGGTAGTCCACTGTCAGACGCCAGTCTCCATTCTGCTTCCGCACAGGCCACACTGGACTGTTGAAAGGTGAATGAGTTTTGCTGACGACTTTCTGACTCTCCAACTGACGAATCAGATTCTGAATGGGCAACAAAGAGTCACGGTTGGTTCTGTATTGTCTGTGATGCACAGTCTGAGAAGCAACCGGCAATTTAATGTCCTGTATCTTATGTTGTCCCACAACTGCAGATTCATCAGAAAGTTCAGGTCTGGCAGATAGCTTCAATTTTTGTCCATCAATTTCTATTGAAGCTACTCCAAAAGCCCATTTGTAACCTCTAGGGTCTTTGAAACGCCCTTCTCTCAGAAAATCAATTCCCAAAATACAAGGTGCGTCAGGTCCGGTCACAACTCTATGCTTCCTCCATTGTTTACCAGTTAAACTTATGTTAACCTCTACCTTACTTAACTCTTGAGATCCACCAGTGACTCCCAGAATAGTTATAGACTCTGATCCCTGATAATTTGATGGTATTATGGTGCACTGAGCTCCTGTGTCAACCAAGGCCCTGTACTTCCGAAATTGTGAAGTGCCAGGCCACTGGATGTACACATCCCAATAGATTCTATTATCTCTGTTATCCCTCTCCTCCCCCTGGCGGGAGGCAGGGCACCCCTAGTTATGGGGAACATGCACACATGTGCATTGCACATAGTTTGCAGGGTTATAACTTTGCATGTTATAACTGGAGCCACTGTTGGAGCCATAAGAGTCGTTCTGGGGAACTGTGGAAGTAACAGCTACCCTTCTGGTATTGCCACCTCGGGTTCTGCCACTTTGCAATTCCCTCAGTCTCCTGAAAAGATTAGAAGTTTGTTGGCCATCCCAGCGGTTCATGTTCTCACCAAACTGATCACGCAGAGTTATCCAAATAGTTCTACGTGATTGTCTTGGTGGTCTGTTTTGGAATGACCTGTTTTGGAATGTCCTGGTTTGGAATGACCTCCTTGGAGGACGTATATTCCTCACAGATGAGACTTGTACTCACCTGGAGAAAGAATTGAAATTATCCTTCTGTGCCAATTGGTATATGGAATCTTTTAACTCTCTTATGCAATTCTGAATATCACCAGACATCGTTTTAATGGCCGAAACCAAAGAACCACGTGTCATGCTATCCTCCAATTGTCTCATTTGATCACTGAATTGGCCAACCGTAGGAGAAGTTCCACCATAACTTCTTGACACAATTCTGCTTGCCAGAATGTTTGCATAATTAGAAGGAGCAAGTTTGATGATCTTTTTAGTAAGACCAATACCCACAGGAATGTCATCAGGATTCAGAGTTTCATGTTCACCATAGAGTAGCTCTCTAAAAGCAAATTCTCTCAAGCGCTGAATTCCCTCATCTATGGTAGTCCAGGGTTTAGGATTCCAGGGAAGATCATCTTGGGAAGGGTATCTCAGGGCAACCGCCATTAAAAGGCGTATCCACAGATTAACCTTACCGAGAGCTTCGCCTAGATGTCTGTCTATTCCATTGTCCCTTGAGAGAGTTCCTAACTGAGCTGCTGACTTGTCTCCAACTGTTAGAGCTGAAGCACCTGTATCATAACACCTACTAAGCCAAGCTAGAACTGGCTCCTTATCTGCCCTGGTGAAATCTTTACGGACATTTCGCAATTCCTCCCGTGGAGAAGAACAGTTTGTAATATCATCTTCCTCCTCCTCTCCCTGAATTCTTTGCCCATATAATCCTGCTGTCATTCTCCTAAGGATCTCTTTAAGCTGAGAACCACCTTTGCCAGCTGCCTTCCTAACTTCATCTCTATCCTGCTTTGATCTCACTAGGTTAGCTAGATCTTCAAAACAAACCTTCTCTTCCTCCTGAGCAGGATCTTTTAGAGCAGAGGGCCCCTCACCAGGATCAGTCTCCTCCTCTTCTTCTCCATCTTTGCCCTTTCCAGCTCTAGTCTTTAAAGGAGCCACCTTAACTGGAGCTGTGTTCGAATTTACAGCCACCTTAATAGAAGCTGACAGGTCCTGAGATAAATCAGCTGCTGGGGCAGTGACTTCCGGTCCCACTGAGGGATTGGGCGGAAGTGACGTTGCTCCGTTAATGGCCGACGGAGAAGAAGAAGAAGGAGAAGGAGTAGGAGAAGGAGTAGGTGCCATGTTGATACCAGCCGATGCCCTTGGCTGCTTGCTAGAATCAGCAAAGTCATTTAGAGCTGCTTTACCAATTAACTTTTTAGCCTTCTTTTTGACTGACACGGGTTCTCCACAGTCCTCGTCACTAGATGACTCTGGGACTGATCGAGAGCCACGGCGTTTTCTTTTTGATCTAGTTTTAATAACAAAACACGCCCTGGACACTTTTTTCTCTCGCCACAAGGAATACAGAGAAAACACATTAGTTATCACCAGCAGCAGAATTATACACATCACATAAATCACCTTTGGATCCCAGGCATCACCTAAAGTTACTCTCTCCTCCGGCGGAATCCTAAAACCCTTTATCTCAATTGGGAGAGTGGTGGATGTAACATTCCTGTATCTCACTGGCCATAATAAATTAATACATTTTCCATACCATAATTTAACTCTATACATAACCCACATATAAATTGTCCGCACCAAATATTTACCCAGGTAATCCAAAATCAAACCCAAACAATACCTCTAAACCAGAGCCCCAAAAATTGAAAAGAATAATCGCTCCACAAACCACAATACCTTCATGTTTGCTAATTCATCTAGAAAACACTAAATCAATCAAATAATAAATTGAACTAATTATCTGCCCCATGTTGGGCGCCAATAAAAAAAAATGTGGTGGGTTTGGAAAGGGTAAGGCCAAGAAGCCTCCTCCCTTCCCCCTTGTAAGGCAAAGGGAAAGAAACTTGAAGGGAAAGGAAAAAAAACCTCACAAGCTGAATTAGCAAGGCAGTGGAGCTATATTTACAAAGCAATGTAGGGTATGCAGGGGAATATTTACAAATTTACAATATCTACAATATATACAAAGATATACAAAAGAGTAACACAGAAATGAGAGTAACCCCCTCGGCAGAGGGGGTTCCCCACCTCCGCTCTCCTCTCTCCCCCCCCTTTCCCCAGAATGGGATAGAAAGAGAAAGAAAAGAGAGGAAAAAAAATGTTAGAAGCAGTTCGTGTTAATTGGAAGGGAGTTAATACCGGCTTTTATCTGGTCTTCAAGGCCGAGGCCTTGGCAGAAAGCCGAGCAGAGAAAGAGAGCTGCTGCACTGTGGAGAGGCGGAAGCAAGACTAAAGATAGAAGTACCAGAGTGCCCAGTTCACTCCCAGTTCACTCTCAGTTCAGAAGGTGCTTCCTCCCACTTCACCAATGAAATAGTTTAGATTATTCTTTCCGTTTACCAACTTCCGTCCACCATATTCCCTTTCTTAAGGGGGCAACGTCAACCGGCCAAACTGGGGTTGGACTGGGGCAGGGCTGGGGCTGGGGGCTGGGCTGGGGCTGGGGTTGGGCTGGGGCAGGGCTGGGCCTGGGGTTGGGCTGGGGCTGGGGCTGGGGCTGGGCTAGGGCTGGGCTGGGGCAGAGGCTGGGGCCGGGGGTGGGGCTGGGGCTAGGGCAGGGCTGGGCCTGGGCTGGGGATGAGGCTGGGGTGGGGCTGGGGCTGGGTTCGGTGTAGGGCTGGGGCTGGGGCAGGGCTGGGCCTGGGGTTGGGCTGGGGCTGGGGCTGGGCTAGGGCTGGGCTGGGACAGAGGCTGGGGCCGGGGGTTGGGCTGGGGCTAGGGCAGGGCTGGGCCTGGGCTGGGGCAGAGGCTGGGCTGGGGCTGGGGCTGGGCTGGGGATGGACTGGGACCAGGACTGGGCTGGGGCAGGGACTGGGGCAGGGCTGGGGCTGGGGCTGGGACTGGGGCAGTTCTGGGGCTGGGGCTGGGGCCAGGCTGGGGCTGGGCAAGGGCTGGGTTGGGGGCAAGGATGGGGCTGGGGCTGGAGCTGGGCCAGGGCTTGGGTGGGGCTGGGACTGGGGCTGGGCCGGGGCAGGGCTGGGGCAGGAGCTGGGCTGGGGCCGAGTGTGGGGCTGGGGCTGGGGCTGGGGCTGAGGGCAAGGCTGGGCAGGGGCTGGGGCAGGGCTGGGACAGGGGCCGGGGCTGGGGCCAGGTCTGGGGCTAGAGCTGGGGCAGGGCTGGGGCCGGGCTGGGGCTGCGTTCAGTGCAGAGCTGGGGCTGGGGCAGGGCGGGGCCTGGGGCAGGGCTGGGCTAGGGCTGAACTGGGACAGGGCTGAGGCTGGGGCTGGGCTGGGGGCAGGGATGGGGCTGGGTCTGGGGCTTGGGCTGGGGCAGGGCTGGACCTGTGCTGGGGATGAGGCTGGAGTGGGGCTAGGGCTGGGTCCAGGGCAGAGGCTGGGCTGGGGATGGGGTTGGGCTGGGTCCAGGGCTGGAGCTGGGGTTGGGCTGAGGGTGGGGCTGGGGCTGGGCTAGGGCTGGGCTGGGGCTGGGCTGGGTCCAGGGCTGGGGCTGGGCTGGGGCTGGGGCTGGTCCAGGGTGGGGCTGGGGCTGGGCTGGGGGCAGGGGTGGGGCTGGGTGGTGGATGGGGCTGGGCTGGGTCTGGGCTGGGGCTGGGACTGGGTCCAGGGCAGGGTCTGGACTGGGGCTGGGGCTAAGCTGGGGCAGGGCTGGGGCTGGGCTGGGGCTGGGGCTGGGTCCAGGGTGGGGCTGGGTCTGGGGCTGGGGCAGAACTGGGGCCGGGCTGGGGCTGGGGCTGGGCTGAGGGCAGGGCTGGGGATGGGGCTGGGTGCAGGATGGGGTTGGGTCTGGGGCTGGGGCAGAACTGGGGCCGGGCTGGGGCTGGGGCTGGGCTGAGGGCAGGGCTGGGGCAGGGCTGGGGCTGGGTCCAGGGCTGTGGCTGGGCTGGGGCTGAGGGTGGGGCTGGGGCAGGGCTGGGGCTGGGCTGGGGCTGGGCTGGGGCTGGGTCCAGGGTAGGGGCTGGGCTGTGGCTGGGCTGTGGCTGGGGATGTGTTGTTGGGGTTTGTTTTGAGCAAGAGGGGACATGGATCCCCGGAACACCTGTGCAATTCAGGCCTTGGTGAATTCTCTGTTGATAATATAGTGGCGGAGTAGGAGATGTGAGAAAGTGCTGATTGCTTAGTATGCTGAAGTCCAGCTGCCCCTGAGATGGGAGGCAAGCAAGATAAGGAAGAGGCGAGATCTGGGAAAGAGAGCAATTAGGCCGGATAGAAGAATTCCACAGAGTTGTGAAAACAATGATGTAACCATTTAGAGAGCAACCAATAGTATGTTGCCAAGTGGGCATAATTATAGCAAACTGTATATAAGATGTGTCTGATGCTCAATAAAGTTGGAATCCGCTCATCAAACTGGTCGAATAAGCGGCCCCCTTCTTGCAGTAAGTGGCGCTCGAACACGGGACCCTAATGAAGACAAAGGTTAGGGTTTAAGGAGTTCTTCGGGACTTGGGAGATTCGCAGTAAGCCGGGAGGCAAGAAGGCGGCCGGCCCGGGATAGCAGTACCGGAGGCTGCAAGAAAAGGGAAGACAGCCTTGAAGCCGAAGACGCTGTAGAGCCGGGAACTGCTTAAACGAGGACTGTGCGCACAGGTATTAAAGTTTAAATACTGATATGGATAGGCAGGCAGCGTATGATTTATTTATATGCTTTTTAGAAAAGCGACAGTGTAAGTTAAATTTTACAAAGGAGTTGGTGCTGCTGTTAAGCTATGCAGAAGAGTTAGGATATTTTAAGGACCCAAATGAGGTGTTTGAAAGATTGCAGTGGAAAAAGTCTGGACAAGACTTGTGGCTGCATGGCTTAGATGATGAAAAACGAGCAAAGGAGTGTGGAAAATGGTGGAAGATGGTTATGACAGCATTGGATCAGCATCGTGCTGAGCAAGTGGCAGCTTATCAAGCCAGGGTACGATTAGATCATACGGACCCAAATGGAGCAAGTGTTACACATGCTGGGTTGCCTTTGTCAGAAGAGGTTCAGGATTATTTAAGAAAGGAGAAGGCTGCGTGTGTAAAAGGACTAGGTGGCAGAGTTGAATTACAATCTGTAACACAGGACTCTGCTGAGGAGCCTTCCCCGTCTCTTTTAGCTGAGCAAATTGTACAGGAGAAGAAAGTAGGTGAGGGAGAGCAGACAAACAGGGCGATAGATCCTGGAGGTAGTGTTAAAGATCATGCAAGAAAGCACGCAGAGTATTGGCGAAAGGTTGCAGAACACTTAAATGCCGAAGGAGATCAGGAAGGGCTTAGCCGGCTGGCTGCTTCACATCAAGCTTTTCCAGTGATGTATACACAGGTCCCTGGGGAGCAAAATGTTGTTCAGGCTGATGTAACCCAATTGCCATGGAAATTGTTATCTCAATTAAGACAGACTGTGAGTCAGTTTGGGGTTCAATCTGAACCAGCTAGACAGATGATTGATTTTATTTACATGAACTATAATATGTTGCCTAGAGATTCTTATAATGTTACGAAGCTGATCCTAACAGCATCTCAATTTATGACATTTTTGAATGAGTGGGAACACCTAGCTAGACAATCAGCTGGAGTACAAAGACAGCAAAATGATCCACTATTTGATGTAACAGTAGATCAGTTGTGTGGAACGGGACAGTATGAGAGACCAGAGTTACAGGCACTTTTACAGCCGCCTGTTTTGCAAGCATCAGCCCAGATAGTGAGGATGGCTTTTGACAAGCAGAAGGATGGAAATGCAAATCCTCACTATATGGGAATTAAGCAAGGTAGACAGGAACCTCTTGGCGAATTTGTGGATAAGTTGCTTGCCGCACTTAGAGCAGCAAGCGTAGGAGAAGGTATCCGAGAGGCAATTTTAAGGCAGTGTTTAATGCAGAATGGGAACCAGCAGACGCAGCAGCTTATTACATCAGCAGATCCTAGATGGACGGTAGCCGAATTGTTGCAGAGGGCTCAGGACTTGCCAAGCAATCCGATGGCCATGCTGACGGAGGTGATTGATAAGGGATTACAAAAACAGGCTGAGGTGTTGTCAATGACAATGACAAAACAGCTTGAGCATAGTCAGCAGGTTATGGCAGCCTTAGTACCTTTGCGCACAGACTCGAAAGGGCAAGGCCGACCCTATAAGCAGTCATCAGACGAAATACAGTGTCATCGAAAAGTGTAAGGCGGAGATATCGTCTAAAGTAATGCCTGGACTTTTGGCCCATAGATCCGCTTTAGGGCATTTCCCTAGCGGAGATAGTTATTTTGATGAAGCTTGTTGGAGAGAATACAGGAACAAGTTGTGGGACTTGGTTATAGATGGTGATAAAACTGCTATAAAGCTGCAAAGGTCGTGGCGAGCATGCATGAACAGTGTTAAAACCTACGAACTGAATCAGCGAATGGCTGCTGCAGTTAGAGCAACTTTGTCAGGACGAGATGCAGCGCCAGGTGTATCTGAGTTGCAGCTGAAAGATGTGTCTGAGAACTGTCGACCGATCGACCGGGGCCGCCCCCGATACATCTTGCGGCGACCACACCGCGTTTACCAGCCGTCACCACTGCCGTTTGCACACAGCGGGGAACCTTCCTCTGACATCGCCAGCGATGGCTCGGATTCGGAAGACAATACCGGCAGTGAGGAATTCAAACAGCGCTGACTTTTCTTTACGGCCCCTCTTAGAAAAAATGGAGCGCTTGGAGGCTCGCGGTTACAGCGTTCCTGCCACCGCACTCCTCCCGCGGATACCGACGGCTCCGACCAAGGCGGTACCGGCTGACGCACCACTGACACCGACAGCACCGACAGTAGCAGCGGAGCAGCTGCCACGGCAGCAGCCCCCACCACTTTCCCCCGCAGCGGCTTTAGCCGCACTACTCTGTTTTGATTTAAAGCAACAGTACTCATTTTGTCATTTCTGATTGTAACGTCTTTCAGAGATTTGTTATTTAGAG
The DNA here is from genome assembly GCF_026170545.1 of Melanerpes formicivorus. NCBI lineage: Eukaryota > Metazoa > Chordata > Aves > Piciformes > Picidae > Melanerpes > Melanerpes formicivorus. The sequence goes on along the minus strand of NW_027142990.1, from coordinate 69,729 downwards.
TTTTGTTAAGTTTTTCTAATAAGCATAATGAATAAGTAAGCATTTGGTATTTATAAGTACTTAGTACATAGTAATTGCAGTAAGGTGTATGCACTTAGTTAAGAGCTCAAATTGTAAGATTTTCTTTTGGTTCGAACCTTCTTAATTGTCTGCCTAGGCATTTCAAAGGAGCTCCATGTAATATAGTTAAGGGATGTATAAACAGGTTTTAATTTTGGAAAGTGTTTTTTAGTTAATGTAACAATTTTATTTCTTTTTAGACACTGATTTGATGGATTAATTTTAACATAGTTTTTTAAGGGTTTAAGGATTTTTTGGTATTAGCATAAGTTAAGGTTTGTAGTAAATAGGTATTAATTTTAACAACTATTCCTTCACTAATGTGCAGAAGAATCAAGACTAAGAGGAAACAGCATTTCCCATGAAGTCGAACATCGATCACAATAACTGTTCTGATAATCTGGGGTCAAAAGCATCAATCAAAAAAATATTTTGTCCTGAATGCTGAATTTGAAAATAGGCAGTTTGGGCTGGTAAATACAGAAAACCTATTTTGTGGTGAGAAAAAGGATTTAAATCCCCATGGAAAATTATTGAAAGGGATTGGCATAAGTGGGAAATAAAGACTAGAGAAATTTTAGTTGGGAAATCTCAGGAATAATTAAAAGGATTAGTAAAAGGAAAAGTAAGAGACATAAGATTTTGAAGGAAGAGGAATTGAAATAACAAAAGCACAATGGGAAATGGTAAACAAACTAACCAAGGAAGTAGAGAAGAGACTCCAAATGGAATTTTGAAGTGGGTTAAGGAGTTAAAAAATCTGTAGGGCTCCTGAAGAATGTAACTGCTGCCGAGAAGAAAATACACCCGGCTGCTGGTTGCACCCCAGCAGGCCGAGGAGGCAGAGTTCACATATACTTGGTGGAGCCTAATTTTGATCCTAACCCTATTTGTACATAAGTAGTCCAATCAAAATCAAAAACCACGTTCCCATGTGTGGAATCTTGATCAGACCGGAGAGAAAAGACTTGGACTTGAAAAAGCAATAGTAAATTTTTCTGCTACAGTTGAAATCATGATGAATGCAAGTATAGATGCAATAAAAGTGCAGCAAATTGAAATCAATAGTCTCTCAAAAATATCTACTCAGAATAGATTAGCTTTGGATTTTTTATATGTTAAGGAAGGGGGTGTATGTGTAGTCATAAATGTAAGTTGTTGTAGTTATGTTAATCTAGATAAACGAGTGGAAACAGATTTACAGGCGATTGTAAACCACAATCAGATATTACATCAGATTTCTTTAGATGATACTTCTTGTGGATTTAAAGAAATATGGGATAAATTAACTTTCTGGTTACCAGATCTAAATTGGCTTCAACATTTGTTTGTAATATTGTTGGAACAATTGTAATATTGCTATGCATAATACTCTGCAATTGTTGTTACAAAATACTAAGACCTTTAAGTAAGATTGCTCATGTCAATGAGTTACAAGTAGAGAATTATGATCAGAATGTGATCAGAACAGATGACCTTAATTATGATCCAATTAAGAAGGTTCTGAAATATCTGGAAATTTTAACACAAATCAATGGTGACAAAAAAAAAAAAGGGGGGAATTGTGATGAATATACTGGTGATTTGTGTCAAAATTGTAAGACTTAGAGTGCACTGGGATTAAGGGTCAGGATCTTGTGAGGCCTGTTTAGAGGGTAAAGAGAAAGAAACCTCTCTTGCATACTTGCAAGGACACTGCCTGGTTAATTGGAGACACCACGGCTGAGAAGGAGCTGTCTTAAAGATAAACATTCAGAACTGGGAATTTGTTTTCTTCAGATAAGAAGCCTGCACAATTGAGCATGTGTGAAAGTGGATGCTCTGACCCTTACCACACTGAATGTAGGGAGAAGGGATTTGACCACCTATTCTAAGACTATCATATGCCTCCCTTCTATTTAGCATAAGTTTGCTTATATAGATGATGAAACTATATAAGATGAAGAAAACTATTGTAAGGTTGCTTTTTGGGTGAAGTTGGTACCAATAAGAGATTAGTATTACTAGGATGACCAAAAACACATTATTATGGGTAATTTTTATATTGGGCAAAGCAATGAAGCTCTTTTGCTCTTGCTGATTGCCTGCAAGTTTTCTGTCTGTGAAGCTAGAGCCTGGCCAGATCTACCTTTACAGATTAAAGAAATCTTGCTACCATTAAACAAATTATGCTTTTTGACCATCCTAGAGAAAATAAAGATGCAACATAACAGGTAATAATGAATTGATTGAACTTTTTCAGACGTGTCTGATAGGGATACCCAGACTTAATGTAAATATGTTTGTTAATTATAGTAGTAAGTTTTAAGGTTCTTAGGTATTATTGTATTATTTGTATTGTATGCAAAGTGTTCAAAGAATAACTTCCAAGGCCTTACTTGCACAAAAGAAAAACGGGGGAATTGTTGTCGGACAAGAGGGGACATGGGTCCCAGGAACACCTGTGCAATTCAGGCCTTGAAGAATTCTCTGTTGATAATATACTGGCGGAGTAGGAGATGTGAGAAAGTGCTGATTGCTTGGTATGCTGAAGTCCAGCTGCCCCTGAGATGGGAGGCAAGCAAGATAAGGAGGAGGCGAGATCTGGGAAAGAGAGCAATTAGGCCGGATGGAAGAATTCCACAGAGTTGTGAAAACAATGATGTAACCTTTTAGAGAGCAACCAATAGTATGTTGCCAAGTGGGCATAATTATAGCAAACTGTATATAAGATGTGTCTGATGCTCAATAAAGTGGAATCCGCTGATCAAATTGGTCGTTAAAGCGGCCCCCTTCTTGCAGTACCTGTCCAAGACGTGGTTCCAGCCCCAGCCCCAGCCCCAGCCCCAGCCCTAGCCCAGCCCTGCCCCAGCCCCAGCTCTGACCCCAGCCCAGTCCCAGCCCAGCCCCAGCCCCAGCCCTTCCCCAGCCCTGCCCCAGCTCCAGCCCTATGCCCAGCCCAGTCGTGCCCCAGCCCCGGCCCGGCCCCCAGCCCAGCCCTGCCACAGTACTGCCCCAGCCCCGGCCCAGCTCCAGCCTAACCCCCAACCCAGCCCCAGCCCTGCCCCAGCCCCATCTCTTCCCAGCACACAGCACCAGCCTCAGCCCCGGACCCAGCTCCGGACCCAGCCCAGTCTCCAGCCCCAGCCCCAGCCCCAGCCCTAGCCCAGCCCCAGCCCTCAGCCCCAGCCACAGCCCCACCCTCGGCCCCAGCCCTGCCCCAGCCCTGCCCCAGCCCAGCCCCAGCCCCAGGCCTGCCCCAGCCCTGCCCCAGCCACAGCCCTGCCCCAGCCCAGCCACAGCCACAGCCACAGCCCAGCCCCAGCCCTGGACCCAGCCCCAGCCCTACCCCAGTCCAGCCACAGCCACAGCCCAGCCCCAGCCCTGGACCCAGCCCAGCCCCAGCCCTGCCCCAGCCCAAGGCCCAGCCTCCAGCCTAGTACTGCCCCAGCCCCGGCTCCACCACAGGCCCCGCCCTGTCCAAGACGTGGTTCCAGCCCCAGCCCCAGCCCCAGCCCTACCCCAGCTCCAGCCCTGCCCCAGCGCAGCCCCAGCCCCAGCCCCAGCCCAGCCCCTGCCCTGGACACAGCCCCAGCCCCAGCCCCAGCCCCAGCCCTAGCCCAGCCCTGCCCTCAGCCCCAGCTCCAGCCCCACCCTCGGCCCCAGCCCTGCCCCAGCCCCAGCTCTGACCCCAGCCCAGTCCCAGCCCAGCCCCAGCCCCAGCCTAGCCCCAGCCCTGCCCCAGCCCCAGCCCCATCCCTGGCCCCATCCCCAGCCCTAGGCCAGCTCTAACCTCAGCCCCGGCCCCAGCCCCAGCCCCAGCCCGGCCCAAGACTTGGTTCCAGCCCCAGTCCCAGCCCCGCCCCAGTCCTTGCCCCAGCCCAGCCCTAGTCCCAGCCCAGCCCTAGTCCCAGCGCAGCCCCAGCCCCGGCCCCAGCTCAGTGCTAGCCCAGCCCTGCCCCCTGCCCAGCCCCAGCCCCAGCCCAGCCCCAGCCCCAGCCCCAGGCCTGCCCCAGCCCTGCCCCAGCCACAGCCCAGCCCCAGCCCTGGACCCAACCCCAGCCCAGCCACAGCCCTGCCCCAGCCCAGCCACAGCCACAGCCACAGCCACAGCCCAGCCCCAGCCCTGGACCCAGCCCCAGCCCCAGCCCTACCCCAGTCCAGCCACAGCCACAGCCCAGCCCCAGCCCTGGACCCAGCCCAGCCCCAGCCCAGCCCCAGCCCCAGCCCTGGCCCCTGCCCCAGCCCCAGTCCTGCCCCATCCCAACCCCAAAGACCAGCCCTGCCCCAGCCCTGCCCTCAGCCCAGCCCCAGCCCGGCCCCAGCCCTGCCCCAGCCCCGGCTCCAGCCCTGAACACAGCCCCAGCCCCAGCCCTGGACCAAGCCCCAGCCCTGAGCCGAACCCAGCCCCAGACTGGCCCCAGCCCTGCCCCAGCTCCAGCCCTAGCCCTGTCTCCAGCCCCAGCCACAGCCCAGACCCAGCCCCAGCCCCAGCCCAGCACCAGCCCTGCCCCAGCCTCAAGCCCCAGCCCCTGCCCCAGGCCTGGCTCCTGCACCAGCCCCGGCCCCAGCCCCAGCCCCAGCCCCAGCCCTGCCCCATCCCCAGCCGCAGCCCCAGCCCTGCCCCAGCCCTGCCCCAGCCCCGGCCCCAGCCCAGCCCCAGCAAAAGGCCCAGCCTCCAGCCTAGTCCTGCCCCAGCCCCAGCCCCACCCCAGCCCCAGCCCTGCCCAAGACTTGGTTCCAGCCCCAGCCCCAGCTCCAGCCCTGCCCCAGCCCAGCCCCAGCCCATGGCCCAGTCTCCAGCCTAGTCCTGCCCCAGCCTCGGGCCCAGTCCTGTCCCAGGCCCAGCCCTGTCCCCAGCCCCGGCCCCAGCTCAGTGCTAGCCCAGCCCTGCCCCCTGCCCAGCCCCAGCCCCAGCCCTGCCCCATTCCCAGCCGCAGCCCCAGCCCTGCCCCAGCCGTGCCCCAGCCCCGGCCCCAGCCCCAGCCCCGGCCCCAGGCCAGCCCCAGCCCATGGCCCAGTCTCCAGCCTAATTCTGCCCCAGCCTCGGGCCCAGTCCTGTCCCAGGCCCAGCCCTGTCCCCAGCCCCGGCCCCAGCTCAGTGCTAGCCCAGCCCTGCCCCCTGCCCAGCCCCAGCCCCAGCTCAGCCCCAGCTCTGACCCCAGCCCACTCCCAGCCCAGCCCCGGCCCCATCCCCAGCCCTAGGCCAGCCCTACCCTCAGCCCCGGCCCCAGCCCCAGCCCCAGCCCCAGCCCTGCCCAAGACTTGGTTCCCGCCACAGCCCCGCCCCAGTCCTCGCACCAGCCCAGCCCTAGTCCCAGCACAGTCCTAGTCCCAGCGCAGCCCCAGCCCCGGCCCCAGCTCAGCGCTAGCCCAGCCCTTCCCCAGCCCTGCCCCAGCCCCAGCCCTATGCCCAGCCCAGTCGTGCCCCAGCCCCGGCCCGGCCCCCAGCCCAGCCCTGCCACAGTACTGCCCCAGCCCCGGCCCAGCTCCAGCCTAACCCCCAACCCAGCCCCAGCCCTGCCCCAGCCCCATCACTTCCCAGCACCCAGCACCAGCCTCAGCCCCGGACCCAGCTCCGGACCCAGCCCAGTCTCCAGCCCCAGCCCCAGCCCCAGCGCTAGCCCAGCCCTGCCCTCAGCCCAGCCCCAGCCCTGGACCCAGCCCCAGCCCAGCCCCAGCCCTGTCCCAGCTCTGGCTCTAGCCCTGTCCCCAGCCCCAGGCCTAGCCCAGCCGTGCCCTCAGCCCAGCCCCAGCGCTGGACCAAGCCCCAGCCCTGAGCCGAACCCAGCCCCACACTGGCCCCAGCCCTGCCCCAGCTCCAGCCTTAGCCCTGTCTCCAGCCCCGGCCTGTGCCCCTGCCCCAGCACCAGTCCTGCCCTCAGCCCAGCCCCAGACCCAGCCTGGCACTAGCCCTGCCCCAGCCCCTGCCCCAGCCGTGTCCCCAGCCCCAGCCCCAGCCCAGACCCAGCCCCAGCCCCAGCGCAGCACCAGCCCTGCCCCAGCCCAAGCCCCAGGCCCTGCCCCAAGCCTGCCCCAAGCCTGGCTCGTGCACCAGCCCAACCCCAGCCCCATCCCTGCCCCCAGCCCAGCCCTAGCCCAGCCCATACCCAGCCCAAGCCCTGCCCCGAACCCAGCCCCAGCCCCAGCCCTGTCCCAGTCCCCGCCCCAGCATCATCCCCAGCCCTGCCCCAGACCCAGCCCTATCCCTCCCCACAGCCCCAGCCCCAGCCCAGCCTTAGACTTTGTTCCAGCCTCCAGCCCAACCCTGTCCCCTGCCACAGCCACAGCCCAGCCCCAGCCCTGTCCCAGTCCCTGCCCCAGCCTCATTCCCACCCCTGCCCCAGCCCCACCCCCGGCCCCAGCCCCGGCCCCAGCCCAGCCCCACCCCCATCCCTGCCCCCAGCCCAACCCCAGCCCCAGGCTAGCTCCAGCCCTGCCCCACCCCTGGCCTCATCCCCGGCCCCATTCCCGGCCCCTGCCGCAGACCCAGTCCTGCCCCATCCCAGCCCCCATCCCCAGTCTCATCCCCAACCCTGCCCCAGCCACAGCCCCATCCCTGCCCCCAGCCCCAGCCCTGCCCCAGCCCAAGCCCCAGACTCCGCCCCAGCCCAGCCCTAGCCCAGCCCCATCCCCAGCCCGGCCCCAGCCCTGTCCCCAGCCCCAGCCACAGCCCAGCCACAGCCCTGTCCCAGTACCCGCCCCAGCCTCATCCCCAGCCCTGCCCCAGCCCAGCCCTGTCCCAGTCCCCCGCCACAGCCTCATCCCCAGCCCTGCCCCAGCCCCAGCCCCGGCCCAGCCCCAGCCGCATCCCTGTCCCCAGCCCAACCCCAGCCCCAGGCTAGCTCCAGCCCTGCCCCACCCCTGGCCCCATCCCCGGCACCATCCCCGGCCCCTGCCCCAGCCCCAGTCCTGCCCCAACCCAACCCCCATCCCCAGCCCTAGCCCCAGCCCTGTCCCCAGCCCAGCCCCAGCCCTGCGCCAGTCCGAGCCACAGCCCCAGCCACAGCCACAGCCCAGCCCCCACCCCATTCCTGCCCCCAGCTCAGCCCCAGCCCAGCCCCAGCCCAGCCCCAGTCCCAGCCCCAGTCCCAGCCCCAGCCCCGGCCCCAGCCCTGCCCCAGCTCCAGCCTTAGCCCTGTCCCCAGCCCCGGCCCCTGCCCCAGCCCCAGTCCTGCCCCATCCCAGCCCCCAGCCCCAGCCCCAGCCCCAGACCGGCCCCACCCCTGCCCCTGCCCTGGCCCCAGCCCTGTCCCAGTCCCCGCCCCAGCCTCATCCCCAGCCAGGCCCCAGACCCAGACCCAGACCCAGCCCAGCCATAGACTTGGTTCCAGCCCCAGCCCCAGCCCTGTCCCAGTCCCTGCCCCAGCCTCATCCCCAACCCTGCCCCTGCCCTAGCCCCATCCCTCCCCCCCAGCCCCAGCCCCAGCCCAGTTCCAGCCCCGGCCCCAGCCCCAGCCCCAACCCAGCCATAGACTTGGTTCCAGCCCCTGCCCCAGCCCTGTCCCAGTCCCCGCCCCAGCCTCATTCCCAGCCCTGCCCCAGCCCCACCCCCTGCCCCAGACCCGGCCCCAGCCCCGGCCCCAGCCCTATTCCTGCGCCCAACCCAACCCCAGCCCCAAGCTAGCCCCAACCCTGCCCCACCCCAGGCCCATCCCCGGCCCCATCCCCGGCCCCTACCTCAGCCCTAGTCCTGCCCCATCCCAGCCCTCAGCCCAGCCCCAGCCCCAGCCCGGCTCCAGCCCTGCCCCAGCCCCGGCCCCAGCCCCGGCCCCAGCCACAGCCCAGCCCCCACCCCATTCCTGCCCCCAGCCCAGCCCCAGCTCAGCCCCACACAGCCCCAGCCCCAGCCCTGGCCCCATCCCTGGCCCAGTTCCCAACCCAGCCTCAGCCCCATCCCTGCCCCCAGCCCCAGCCCCAGCCCAGCCCCAGCCCTGCCCCAGCCCGAGCCCCAGACTCGGCCCCAGCCCAGCGCTAGCCCAGCCCTGCCCCCAGCCCTAGCCCAGCCCTGCCCCAGTCCTGCCCCAGCCGAGCCCCCATCCCCAGCCCTGCCCCAGCCCTGCCCTCACCCCAGCCCCAGCCCCAGCCTGGCCCCAGCCCCGCCCCAGACCCTGCCCCAGCCCTGCCCGAGTCCCAGCTCCAGCCCCAGCTCCAGCCCCAGCCCCAGCCCTGCCCCAGCCCCAGTCCCGGTCAGAGCCCTACCCAAGACTTGGTTCCAGCCCCGGCCCCAGCCCTGCCCCATCGCTGGCCCCGACCTCAGTCCCAGCCCTGTACCCAGCCCTGGACCAAGCCCCGGCCCCAGCCCTACCCCAGCCCTGCCCCAGCCTCGGGCCCAGACCTGCCCCAGGCCCAGCCCAGACTCCAGCCCAACCCCACCCTCAGCCCCAGCCCCGCCCCAGCCCCAGCCCTGCCCCAGCCCAGCCCCAGCCTCAGCCCAGCCTCGGCCCCGGCCCCAGCCCCAGGCCTGCCCCAGCCCCAGCCTCTCCTCCAGCCCAGCCCCAGCCCCAGCCCTGCCCCAGTCCCCACCCTAGCCCAGTCCTGGTCCCAGTCCAGCCCCAGTCCTGGTCCCAGCCCAGCCTCAGCCCCAGCCCCAATCTCAGTCCCAGCCCTGCTCCCAGCCCCGGCCCCAGCGTTGTCCCCAGCCACAGCCACAGCCCAGCCCCAGCCCTGTCCCAGTACCTGCCCCAGCCTCATCCCCAGCCTCCGCCCCAGCCCAGCCCTAGCCCAGCCCCAGCCCCAGCCCGGCCCCAGCCCAAGGCCCAGCCCCAGCCCCAGCCCTGTCCCCAGCCCCAGCCACAGCCCAGCCACAGCCCTTTCCCAGTCCCCACCCCAGCCTCATCGCCAGCCCTACCCCAGCCCCAGCCCCATTCCTGCCCCCACCCCAGCCCCAGGCCAGCCCCAGCCCCGGCCCGAGCACCAGCCCACCCCCAGCCCCAGTCCTGCCCCAGCCCAGCCCCCTTCCCCAGCCCTGACCCAGCTCTGCCTCAGCCCAGCCCCAGCCCCAGCCCTGCCCTCAGCCCAGCCCAAGCCCATCCCCATCCCCAGCCCTGCCCCAGCCCTGCCCGCACCCCAGCCTCAGCCCCAGCCTGGCCTTAGCCCTGCCCCAGCCCCAGCCCCAGCCCAGCCATAGACTTGGTTCCAGCCCCAGCCCCAGCCCTGCCCCCAGCCCAGCCCCAGCCCAAGGCCCAGACTCCAGCTTAGTCCTGCCCCAGCCCCTGCACCAGCCCCTGCACCAGCCCCAGACCCAGCCCCAGCCCAGCCCCAGTCCTGCCCCAGCCCCAGCCCCAGCCCAGCCCCAGTCCTGCCCCAGCCCGAACCCCAGACTCCGCCCCAGCCCAGCCCTAGCCCAGCCCCAGCCCCAGCCCAGCCCCAGCCCTGCCCCAGCCCCAGCCCCAGCCTCATCCCCAGCCCTGCCCCAGCCCCAGCCCCGGCCCAGCCCCAGGACCAGCCCAGCCATAGACTTGGCTCCAGCCCTAGCCCCAGCCCTAGCCCAGCCCCAGTCCTGCCCCAGCCAGAGCCCCAGACTCCGCCCCAGCCCAGCCCTAGCCCAGCCCTGCCCCAGCCCCGGCCCCAGCCCTGCCACAGCCCAGCCCCAGCCCTTTCCCAGTCCCCGCCCCAGCCTCATCGCCCTCCCTGCCCCAGCCCCAGCCCCATCCCTGCCCCCAGCCCCAGCCCCAGGCCAGCCACAGCCCCGGTCCCAGCCCCAGCCCAGCCCCCATCCCCAGCCCTGCCCCAGCCCTGCCCTCACCCCAGCCCCAGCCCCGGCCTGGCCCCAGGCCTGCCTGAGCCCCAGCCCCAGCCCCAGCCTGGCCCCAGCCCTGCCACAGCCCCAGTCCTGCCCCAGCCCCGGCCCCAGCCCTGCCCCCAGCCCAGCCCCAGCCCAAGGCCCAGCCTCCAGCCTAGTCCTGCCCCAGCCCCGGCTCCATCCCTACCCCAGCCCTGCCCCAGCCTCAGGCCCAGCCCTGCCCCAGGCCCAGCCCTAGACCAGCCCCAGCCTCGGCTAAACCCCAGCCCACCCCAGCCCCAGTCCTGCCCCAGCCCCGGCCCCAGCCCTGTCCCCAGCCCCAGCCCTGTCCCAGTCCCCGCCCCAGCTTCAGCCCCAGCCCTAGCCCCAGTCCCAGCCCAGCCCCAGTCCTGCCCCAGCCAGAGCCCCAGACTTCGCCCCAGCCCAGCCCTAGCCCAGCCCTGCCCCAGCCCCGGCCCCAGCCCTGTCCCCAGCCCCTGCCACAGCCCAGCCCCAGCCCTTTCCCAGTCCCCACCCCAGCCTCATCGCCAGCCCTGCCCCAGCCCCAGCCCCATCCCTACCCCCAGCCCCAGCCCCAGCCCTGCCACAGCCCCGGCCCCAGCCACAGCCACAGCCCTTTCCCAGTCCCCACCCCAGCCTCATCGCCAGCCCTACCCCAGTCCATGCCCCATCCCTGCCCCCACCCCAGCCCCAGGCCAGCCCCAGCCCCGGCCCGAGCCCCAGCCCACCCCCAGCCCCAGTCCTGCCCCAGCCCAGCCCCCATCCCCAGCCCTGACCCAGCTCTGCCTCAGCCCAGCCCCAGCCCCAGCCCTGCCCTCAGCCCAGCCCAAGCCCAGCCCCATCCCCAGCCCTGCCCCAGCCCTTCCCTCACCCCAGCCTCAGCCCCAGCCTGGCCCTAGCCCTGCCCCAGCCCCAGCCCCAGTCCTGCCCCAGGCCCAGCCCCAGCCCTGTCCCCAGCCCCGTCCCCAGCCCCAGCCATAGACGTAGCCCAGCCCTGTTCCAGTACCCTCCCCAGCTTCAGCCCCAGCCCTGCCCCAGCCCCAGCCCCATCCCTCCCCCCAGACCCAGCCCCAGCCCAGCCCCAGCCCAGGCCTCAGCCCCAGCCCCAGCCCAGCCATAGACTTGGTTCCAGCCCCAGCCCCAGCCCTGTCCCAGTCCCCGCCACAGCCTCATTCCCAGCCCTGCCCCAGCCCCACCCCGGCCCCAGCCTCGGCCCCAGCCCAGCCCCAGCCCCAGCCCTGCCCCCAGCGCAACCCCAGCCCCAGGCTAGCCCCACCCCTGGCCCACCCCTGGCCCCATCCCCAGCCCCAACCCCGGCCCCTGCCCCAGCCCCAGTCCTGCCCCATCCCAGCCCCCATCCCCAGCCCTGCCCCAGGCCTGCCCCCAGCCCAGCCCCAGCCCAAGGCCCAGCCTCCAGCCTAGTCCTGCCCCAGCCCCTGCCCCAGCCCTGGCCCCAGCCACAGCCACAGCCCAGCCACAGCACTTTCCCAGTCCCCACCCCAGCCTCATCGCCAGCCCTACCGCAGCCCCAGCCCCATCCGTGCCCCCACCCCAGCCCAGGCCAGCCCCAGCCCCGACCCGAGCCCCAGCCCACCCCCAGCCCCAGTCCTGCCCCAGCCCAGCCCCCATCCCCAGCGCTGACCCAGCTCTGCCTCAGACCAGCCCCATCCCCAGCCCTGCCCCAGCCCTGCCCTCACCCCAGCCTCAGCCCCAGCTTGGACCTAGCCCTGCCCCAGCCCCAGCCCCAGTCCTGCCCCAGGCCCAGCCCCAGCCCTGTCCCCAGCCCCAGCCATAGACCTAGCCCAGCCCTGTCCCAGTCCCCGCCCCAGCCCTGCCCTCACCCCAGCCTCAGCCCCAGCTTGGACCTAGCCCAGCCCCAGCCCTGCGCCAGTCCGAGCCACAGCCCCAGCCACAGCCACAGCCCAGCCCCCACCCCATTCCTGCCCCCAGCTCAGCCCCAGCCCAGCCCCAGCCCAGCCCCAGTCCCAGCCCCAGTCCCAGCCCCAGCCCCGGCCCCAGCCCTGCCCCAGCTCCAGCCTTAGCCCTGTCCCCAGCCCCGGCCCCTGCCCCAGCCCCAGTCCTGCCCCATCCCAGCCCCCAGCCCCAGCCCCAGCCCCAGACCGGCCCCACCCCTGCCCCTGCCCTGGCCCCAGCCCTGTCCCAGTCCCCGCCCCAGCCTCATCCCCAGCCAGGCCCCAGACCCAGACCCAGACCCAGCCCAGCCATAGACTTGGTTCCAGCCCCAGCCCCAGCCCTGTCCCAGTCCCTGCCCCAGCCTCATCCCCAACCCTGCCCCTGCCCTAGCCCCATCCCTCCCCCCAGCCCCAGCCCCAGCCCAGTTCCAGCCCCGGCCCCAGCCCCAGCCCCAACCCAGCCATAGACTTGGTTCCAGCCCCTGCCCCAGCCCTGTCCCAGTCCCCGCCCCAGCCTCATTCCCAGCCCTGCCCCAGCCCCACCCCCTGCCCCAGACCCGGCCCCAGCCCCGGCCCCAGCCCTATTCCTGCGCCCAACCCAACCCCAGCCCCAAGCTAGCCCCAACCCTGCCCCACCCCAGGCCCATCCCCGGCCCCATCCCCGGCCCCTACCTCAGCCCTAGTCCTGCCCCATCCCAGCCCCCATCCCCAGCCCTGCCCCAGCCCTGCCCTCAGCCCAGCCCCAGCCCCAGCCCGGCTCCAGCCCTGCCCCAGCCCCGGCCCCAGCCCCGGCCCCAGCCACAGCCCAGCCCCCACCCCATTCCTGCCCCCAGCCCAGCCCCAGCTCAGCCCCACACAGCCCCAGCCCCAGCCCTGGCCCCATCCCTGGCCCAGTTCCCAACCCAGCCTCAGCCCCATCCCTGCCCCCAGCCCCAGCCCCAGCCCAGCCCCAGCCCTGCCCCAGCCCGAGCCCCAGACTCGGCCCCAGCCCAGCGCTAGCCCAGCCCTGCCCCCAGCCCTAGCCCAGCCCTGCCCCAGTCCTGCCCCAGCCGAGCCCCCATCCCCAGCCCTGCCCCAGCCCTGCCCTCACCCCAGCCCCAGCCCCAGCCTGGCCCCAGCCCCGCCCCAGACCCTGCCCCAGCCCTGCCCGAGTCCCAGCTCCAGCCCCAGCTCCAGCCCCAGCCCCAGCCCTGCCCCAGCCCCAGTCCCGGTCAGAGCCCTACCCAAGACTTGGTTCCAGCCCCGGCCCCAGCCCTGCCCCATCGCTGGCCCCGACCTCAGTCCCAGCCCTGTACCCAGCCCTGGACCAAGCCCCGGCCCCAGCCCTACCCCAGCCCTGCCCCAGCCTCGGGCCCAGACCTGCCCCAGGCCCAGCCCAGACTCCAGCCCAACCCCACCCTCAGCCCCAGCCCCGCCCCAGCCCCAGCCCTGCCCCAGCCCAGCCCCAGCCTCAGCCCAGCCCCGGCCCCGGCCCCAGCCCCAGGCCTGCCCCAGCCCCAGCCTCTCCTCCAGCCCAGCCCCAGCCCCAGCCCTGCCCCAGTCCCCACCCTAGCCCAGTCCTGGTCCCAGTCCAGCCCCAGTCCTGGTCCCAGCCCAGCCTCAGCCCCAGCCCCAATCTCAGTCCCAGCCCTGCTCCCAGCCCCGGCCCCAGCGTTGTCCCCAGCCACAGCCACAGCCCAGCCCCAGCCCTTTCCCAGTCCCCGCCCCAGCCTCATCGCCCTCCCTGCCCCAGCCCCAGCCCCATCCCTGCCCCCAGCCCCAGCCCCAGGCCAGCCACAGCCCCGGTCCCAGCCCCAGCCCAGCCCCCATCCCCAGCCCTGCCCCAGCCCTGCCCTCACCCCAGCCCCAGCCCCAGCCTGGCCCCAGGCCTGCCTGAGCCCCAGCCCCAGCCCCAGCCTGGCCCCAGCCCTGCCACAGCCCCAGTCCTGCCCCAGCCCCGGCCCCAGCCCTGCCCCCAGCCCAGCCCCAGCCCAAGGCCCAGCCTCCAGCCTAGTCCTGCCCCAGCCCCGGCTCCATCCCTACCCCAGCCCTGCCCCAGCCTCAGGCCCAGCCCTGCCCCAGGCCCAGCCCTAGACCAGCCCCAGCCTCGGCTAAACCCCAGCCCACCCCAGCCCCAGTCCTGCCCCAGCCCCGGCCCCAGCCCTGTCCCCAGCCCCAGCCCTGTCCCAGTCCCCGCCCCAGCTTCAGCCCCAGCCCTAGCCCCAGTCCCAGCCCAGCCCCAGTCCTGCCCCAGCCAGAGCCCCAGACTTCGCCCCAGCCCAGCCCTAGCCCAGCCCTGCCCCAGCCCCGGCCCCAGCCCTGTCCCCAGCCCCTGCCACAGCCCAGCCCCAGCCCTTTCCCAGTCCCCACCCCAGCCTCATCGCCAGCCCTGCCCCAGCCCCAGCCCCATCCCTACCCCCAGCCCCAGCCCCAGCCCTGCCACAGCCCCGGCCCCAGCCACAGCCACAGCCCTTTCCCAGTCCCCACCCCAGCCTCATCGCCAGCCCTACCCCAGTCCATGCCCCATCCCTGCCCCCCACCCCAGCCCCAGGCCAGCCCCAGCCCCGGCCCGAGCCCCAGCCCACCCCCAGCCCCAGTCCTGCCCCAGCCCAGCCCCCATCCCCAGCCCTGACCCAGCTCTGCCTCAGCCCAGCCCCAGCCCCAGCCCTGCCCTCAGCCCAGCCCAAGCCCAGCCCCATCCCCAGCCCTGCCCCAGCCCTTCCCTCACCCCAGCCTCAGCCCCAGCCTGGCCCTAGCCCTGCCCCAGCCCCAGCCCCAGTCCTGCCCCAGGCCCAGCCCCAGCCCTGTCCCCAGCCCCGTCCCCAGCCCCAGCCATAGACGTAGCCCAGCCCTGTTCCAGTACCCTCCCCAGCTTCAGCCCCAGCCCTGCCCCAGCCCCAGCCCCATCCCTCCCCCCAGACCCAGCCCCAGCCCAGCCCCAGCCCAGGCCTCAGCCCCAGCCCCAGCCCAGCCATAGACTTGGTTCCAGCCCCAGCCCCAGCCCTGTCCCAGTCCCCGCCACAGCCTCATTCCCAGCCCTGCCCCAGCCCCACCCCGGCCCCAGCCTCGGCCCCAGCCCAGCCCCAGCCCCAGCCCTGCCCCCAGCGCAACCCCAGCTCCAGGCTAGCCCCACCCCTGGCCCACCCCTGGCCCCATCCCCAGCCCCATCCCCGGCCCCTGCCCCAGCCCCAGTCCTGCCCCATCCCAGCCCCCATCCCCAGCCCTGCCCCAGGCCTGCCCCCAGCCCAGCCCCAGCCCAAGGCCCAGCCTCCAGCCTAGTCCTGCCCCAGCCCCTGCCCCAGCCCTGGCCCCAGCCACAGCCACAGCCCAGCCACAGCACTTTCCCAGTCCCCACCCCAGCCTCATCGCCAGCCCTACCGCAGCCCCAGCCCCATCCGTGCCCCCACCCCAGCCCCAGGCCAGCCCCAGCCCCGACCCGAGCCCCAGCCCACCCCCAGCCCCAGTCCTGCCCCAGCCCAGCCCCCATCCCCAGCGCTGACCCAGCTCTGCCTCAGACCAGCCCCATCCCCAGCCCTGCCCCAGCCCTGCCCTCACCCCAGCCTCAGCCCCAGCTTGGACCTAGCCCTGCCCCAGCCCCAGCCCCAGTCCTGCCCCAGGCCCAGCCCCAGCCCTGTCCCCAGCCCCAGCCATAGACCTAGCCCAGCCCTGTCCCAGTCCCCGCCCCAGCCCTGCCCTCACCCCAGCCTCAGCCCCAGCTTGGACCTAGCCCAGCCCCAGCCCTGCGCCAGTCCGAGCCACAGCCCCAGCCACAGCCACAGCCCAGCCCCCACCCCATTCCTGCCCCCAGCTCAGCCCCAGCCCAGCCCCAGCCCAGCCCCAGTCCCAGCCCCAGTCCCAGCCCCAGCCCCGGCCCCAGCCCTGCCCCAGCTCCAGCCTTAGCCCTGTCCCCAGCCCCGGCCCCTGCCCCAGCCCCAGTCCTGCCCCATCCCAGCCCCCAGCCCCAGCCCCAGCCCCAGACCGGCCCCACCCCCTGCCCCTGCCCGGGCCCCAGCCCTGTCCCAGTCCCCGCCCCAGCCTCATCCCCAGCCCTGCCCCAGACCCAGACCCAGACCCAGCCCAGCCATAGACTTGGTTCCAGCCCCAGCCCCAGCCCTGTCCCAGTCCCTGCCCCAGCCTCATCCCCAACCCTGCCCCTGCCCTAGCCCCATCCCTCCCCCCAGCCCCAGCCCCAGCCCAGTTCCAGCCCCAGCCCCAGCCCCAGCCCCAACCCAGCCATAGACTTGGTTCCAGCCCCTGCCCCAGCCCTGTCCCAGTCCCCGCCCCAGCCTCATTCCCAGCCCTGCCCCAGCCCCACTCCCTGCCCCAGACCCGGCCCCAGCCCCGGCCCCAGCCCTATTCCTGCGCCCAACCCAACCCCAGCCCCAAGCTAGCCCCAACCCTGCCCCACCCCAGGCCCATCCCCGGCCCCATCCCCGGCCCCTACCTCAGCCCTAGTCCTGCCCCATCCCAGCCCCCATCCCCAGCCCTGCCCCAGCCCTGCCCTCAGCCCAGCCCCAGCCCCAGCCCGGCTCCAGCCCTGCCCCAGCCCCGGCCCCAGCCCCGGCCCCAGCCACAGCCCAGCCCCCACCCCATTCCTGCCCCCAGCCCAGCCCCAGCTCAGCCCCACACAGCCCCAGCCCCAGCCCTGGCCCCATCCCTGGCCCAGTTCCCAACCCAGCCTCAGCCCCATCCCTGCCCCCAGCCCCAGCCCCAGCCCAGCCCCAGCCCTGCCCCAGCCCGAGCCCCAGACTCGGCCCCAGCCCAGCGCTAGCCCAGCCCTGCCCCCAGCCCTAGCCCAGCCCTGCCCCAGTCCTGCCCCAGCCGAGCCCCCATCCCCAGCCCTGCCCCAGCCCTGCCCTCACCCCAGCCCCAGCCCCAGCCTGGCCCCAGCCCCGCCCCAGACCCTGCCCCAGCCCTGCCCGAGTCCCAGCTCCAGCCCCAGCTCCAGCCCCAGCCCCAGCCCTGCCCCAGCCCCAGTCCCGGTCAGAGCCCTACCCAAGACTTGGTTCCAGCCCCGGCCCCAGCCCTGCCCCATCGCTGGCCCCGACCTCAGTCCCAGCCCTGTACCCAGCCCTGGACCAAGCCCCGGCCCCAGCCCTGCCCCAGCCTCGGGCCCAGACCTGCCCCAGGCCCAGCCCAGACTCCAGCCCAACCCCACCCTCAGCCCCAGCCCCGCCCCAGCCCCAGCCCTGCCCCAGCCCAGCCCCAGCCTCAGCCCAGCCCCGGCCCCGGCCCCAGCCCCAGGCCTGCCCCAGCCCCAGCATCTCCTCCAGCCCAGCCCCTCCTCCAGCCCAGCCCCAGCCCCAGCCCTGCCCCAGTCCCCACCCTAGCCCAGTCCTGGTCCCAGTCCAGCCCCAGTCCTGGTCCCAGCCCAGCCTCAGCCCCAGCCCCAATCTCAGTCCCAGCCCTGCTCCCAGCCCCGGCCCCAGCGTTGTCCCCAGCCACAGCCACAGCCCAGCCCCAGCCCTTTCCCAGTCCCCGCCCCAGCCTCATCGCCCTCCCTGCCCCAGCCCCAGCCCCATCCCTGCCCCCAGCCCCAGCCCCAGGCCAGCCACAGCCCCGGTCCCAGCCCCAGCCCAGCCCCCATCCCCAGCCCTGCCCCAGCCCTGCCCTCACCCCAGCCCCAGCCCCAGCCTGGCCCCAGGCCTGCCTGAGCCCCAGCCCCAGCCCCAGCCTGGCCCCAGCCCTGCCACAGCCCCAGTCCTGCCCCAGCCCCGGCCCCAGCCCTGCCCCCAGCCCAGCCCCAGCCCAAGGCCCAGCCTCCAGCCTAGTCCTGCCCCAGCCCCGGCTCCATCCCTACCCCAGCCCTGCCCCAGCCTCAGGCCCAGCCCTGCCCCAGGCCCAGCCCTAGACCAGCCCCAGCCTCGGCTAAACCCCAGCCCACCCCAGCCCCAGTCCTGCCCCAGCCCCGGCCCCAGCCCTGTCCCCAGCCCCAGCCCTGTCCCAGTCCCCGCCCCAGCTTCAGCCCCAGCCCTAGCCCCAGTCCCAGCCCAGCCCCAGTCCTGCCCCAGCCAGAGCCCCAGACTTCGCCCCAGCCCAGCCCTAGCCCAGCCCTGCCCCAGCCCCGGCCCCAGCCCTGTCCCCAGCCCCTGCCACAGCCCAGCCCCAGCCCTTTCCCAGTCCCCACCCCAGCCTCATCGCCAGCCCTGCCCCAGCCCCAGCCCCATCCCTACCCCCAGCCCCAGCCCCAGCCCTGCCACAGCCCCGGCCCCAGCCACAGCCACAGCCCTTTCCCAGTCCCCCACCCCAGCCTCATCGCCAGCCCTACCCCAGTCCATGCCCCATCCCTGCCCCCACCCCAGCCCCAGGCCAGCCCCAGCCCCGGCCCGAGCCCCAGCCCACCCCCAGCCCCAGTCCTGCCCCAGCCCAGCCCCCATCCCCAGCCCTGACCCAGCTCTGCCTCAGCCCAGCCCCAGCCCCAGCCCTGCCCTCAGCCCAGCCCAAGCCCAGCCCCATCCCCAGCCCTGCCCCAGCCCTTCCCTCACCCCAGCCTCAGCCCCAGCCTGGCCCTAGCCCTGCCCCAGCCCCAGCCCCAGTCCTGCCCCAGGCCCAGCCCCAGCCCTGTCCCCAGCCCCGTCCCCAGCCCCAGCCATAGACGTAGCCCAGCCCTGTTCCAGTACCCTCCCCAGCTTCAGCCCCAGCCCTGCCCCAGCCCCAGCCCCATCCCTCCCCCCAGACCCAGCCCCAGCCCAGCCCCAGCCCAAGCCCCAGCCCCAGCCCCAGCCCAGCCATAGACTTGGTTCCAGCCCCAGCCCCAGCCCTGTCCCAGTCCCCGCCACAGCCTCATTCCCAGCCCTGCCCCAGCCCCACCCCGGCCCCAGCCTCGGCCCCAGCCCAGCCCCAGCCCCAGCCCTGCCCCCAGCGCAACCCCAGCTCCAGGCTAGCCCCACCCCTGGCCCACCCCTGGCCCCATCCCCAGCCCCATCCCCGGCCCCTGCCCCAGCCCCAGTCCTGCCCCATCCCAGCCCCCATCCCCAGCCCTGCCCCAGCCCTGCCCCCAGCCCAGCCC
This sequence comes from Melanerpes formicivorus, assembly GCF_026170545.1. NCBI lineage: Eukaryota > Metazoa > Chordata > Aves > Piciformes > Picidae > Melanerpes > Melanerpes formicivorus. Next base: position 51,044 of record NW_027142990.1, on the reverse strand, counting down.
CAGCCCAAGGCCCAGCCTCCAGCCTAGTCCTGCCCCAGCCCCTGCCCCAGCCCTGGCCCCAGCCACAGCCACAGCCCAGCCACAGCACTTTCCCAGTCCCCACCCCAGCCTCATCGCCAGCCCTACTGCAGCCCCAGCCCCATCCGTGCCCCCACCCCAGCCCCAGGCCAGCCCCAGCCCCGACCCGAGCCCCAGCCCACCCCCAGCCCCAGTCCTGCCCCAGCCCAGCCCCCATCCCCAGCGCTGACCCAGCTCTGCCTCAGACCAGCCCCATCCCCAGCCCTGCCCCAGCCCTGCCCTCACCCCAGCCTCAGCCCCAGCTTGGACCTAGCCCTGCCCCAGCCCCAGCCCCAGTCCTGCCCCAGGCCCAGCCCCAGCCCTGTCCCCAGCCCCAGCCATAGACCTAGCCCAGCCCTGTCCCAGTCCCCGCCCCAGCCCTGCCCTCACCCCAGCCTCAGCCCCAGCTTGGACCTAGCCCAGCCCCAGCCCTGCGCCAGTCCGAGCCACAGCCCCAGCCACAGCCACAGCCCAGCCCCCACCCCATTCCTGCCCCCAGCTCAGCCCCAGCCCAGCCCCAGCCCAGCCCCAGTCCCAGCCCCAGTCCCAGCCCCAGCCCCGGCCCCAGCCCTGCCCCAGCTCCAGCCTTAGCCCTGTCCCCAGCCCCGGCCCCTGCCCCAGCCCCAGTCCTGCCCCATCCCAGCCCCCAGCCCCAGCCCCAGCCCCAGACCGGCCCCACCCCTGCCCCTGCCCGGGCCCCAGCCCTGTCCCAGTCCCCGCCCCAGCCTCATCCCCAGCCCTGCCCCAGACCCAGACCCAGACCCAGCCCAGCCATAGACTTGGTTCCAGCCCCAGCCCCAGCCCTGTCCCAGTCCCTGCCCCAGCCTCATCCCCAACCCTGCCCCTGCCCTAGCCCCATCCCTCCCCCCAGCCCCAGCCCAGTTCCAGCCCCAGCCCCAGCCCCAGCCCCAACCCAGCCATAGACTTGGTTCCAGCCCCTGCCCCAGCCCTGTCCCAGTCCCCGCCCCAGCCTCATTCCCAGCCCTGCCCCAGCCCCACTCCCTGCCCCAGACCCGGCCCCAGCCCCGGCCCCAGCCCTATTCCTGCGCCCAACCCAACCCCAGCCCCAAGCTAGCCCCAACCCTGCCCCACCCCAGGCCCATCCCCGGCCCCATCCCCGGCCCCTACCTCAGCCCTAGTCCTGCCCCATCCCAGCCCCCATCCCCAGCCCTGCCCCAGCCCTGCCCTCAGCCCAGCCCCAGCCCCAGCCCGGCTCCAGCCCTGCCCCAGCCCCGGCCCCAGCCCCGGCCCCAGCCACAGCCCAGCCCCCACCCCATTCCTGCCCCCAGCCCAGCCCCAGCTCAGCCCCACACAGCCCCAGCCCCAGCCCTGGCCCCATCCCTGGCCCAGTTCCCAACCCAGCCTCAGCCCCATCCCTGCCCCCAGCCCCAGCCCCAGCCCAGCCCCAGCCCTGCCCCAGCCCGAGCCCCAGACTCGGCCCCAGCCCAGCGCTAGCCCAGCCCTGCCCCCAGCCCTAGCCCAGCCCTGCCCCAGTCCTGCCCCAGCCGAGCCCCCATCCCCAGCCCTGCCCCAGCCCTGCCCTCACCCCAGCCCCAGCCCCAGCCTGGCCCCAGCCCCGCCCCAGACCCTGCCCCAGCCCTGCCCGAGTCCCAGCTCCAGCCCCAGCTCCAGCCCCAGCCCCAGCCCTGCCCCAGCCCCAGTCCCGGTCAGAGCCCTACCCAAGACTTGGTTCCAGCCCCGGCCCCAGCCCTGCCCCATCGCTGGCCCCGACCTCAGTCCCAGCCCTGTACCCAGCCCTGGACCAAGCCCCGGCCCCAGCCCTGCCCCAGCCTCGGGCCCAGACCTGCCCCAGGCCCAGCCCAGACTCCAGCCCAACCCCACCCTCAGCCCCAGCCCCGCCCCAGCCCCAGCCCTGCCCCAGCCCAGCCCCAGCCTCAGCCCAGCCCCGGCCCCGGCCCCAGCCCCAGGCCTGCCCCAGCCCCAGCCTCTCCTCCAGCCCAGCCCCAGCCCCAGCCCTGCCCCAGTCCCCACCCTAGCCCAGTCCTGGTCCCAGTCCAGCCCCAGTCCTGGTCCCAGCCCAGCCTCAGCCCCAGCCCCAATCTCAGTCCCAGCCCTGCTCCCAGCCCCGGCCCCAGCGTTGTCCCCAGCCACAGCCACAGCCCAGCCCCAGCCCTTTCCCAGTCCCCGCCCCAGCCTCATCGCCCTCCCTGCCCCAGCCCCAGCCCCATCCCTGCCCCCAGCCCCAGCCCCAGGCCAGCCACAGCCCCGGTCCCAGCCCCAGCCCAGCCCCCATCCCCAGCCCTGCCCCAGCCCTGCCCTCACCCCAGCCCCAGCCCCAGCCTGGCCCCAGGCCTGCCTGAGCCCCAGCCCCAGCCCCAGCCTGGCCCCAGCCCTGCCACAGCCCCAGTCCTGCCCCAGCCCCGGCCCCAGCCCTGCCCCCAGCCCAGCCCCAGCCCAAGGCCCAGCCTCCAGCCTAGTCCTGCCCCAGCCCCGGCTCCATCCCTACCCCAGCCCTGCCCCAGCCTCAGGCCCAGCCCTGCCCCAGGCCCAGCCCTAGACCAGCCCCAGCCTCGGCTAAACCCCAGCCCACCCCAGCCCCAGTCCTGCCCCAGCCCCGGCCCCAGCCCTGTCCCCAGCCCCAGCCCTGTCCCAGTCCCCGCCCCAGCTTCAGCCCCAGCCCTAGCCCCAGTCCCAGCCCAGCCCCAGTCCTGCCCCAGCCAGAGCCCCAGACTTCGCCCCAGCCCAGCCCTAGCCCAGCCCTGCCCCAGCCCCGGCCCCAGCCCTGTCCCCAGCCCCTGCCACAGCCCAGCCCCAGCCCTTTCCCAGTCCCCACCCCAGCCTCATCGCCAGCCCTGCCCCAGCCCCAGCCCCATCCCTACCCCCAGCCCCAGCCCCAGGCCTGCCACAGCCCCGGCCCCAGCCACAGCCACAGCCCTTTCCCAGTCCCCACCCCAGCCTCATCGCCAGCCCTACCCCAGTCCATGCCCCATCCCTGCCCCCACCCCAGCCCCAGGCCAGCCCCAGCCCCGGCCTGAGCCCCAGCCCACCCCCAGCCCCAGTCCTGCCCCAGCCCAGCCCCCATCCCCAGCCCTGACCCAGCTCTGCCTCAGCCCAGCCCCAGCCCCAGCCCTGCCCTCAGCCCAGCCCAAGCCCAGCCCCATCCCCAGCCCTGCCCCAGCCCTTCCCTCACCCCAGCCTCAGCCCCAGCCTGGCCCTAGCCCTGCCCCAGCCCCAGCCCCAGTCCTGCCCCAGGCCCAGCCCCAGCCCTGTCCCCAGCCCCGTCCCCAGCCCCAGCCATAGACGTAGCCCAGCCCTGTTCCAGTACCCTCCCCAGCTTCAGCCCCAGCCCTGCCCCAGCCCCAGCCCCATCCCTCCCCCCAGACCCAGCCCCAGCCCAGCCCCAGCCCAGGCCTCAGCCCCAGCCCCAGCCCAGCCATAGACTTGGTTCCAGCCCCAGCCCCAGCCCTGTCCCAGTCCCCGCCACAGCCTCATTCCCAGCCCTGCCCCAGCCCCACCCCGGCCCCAGCCTCGGCCCCAGCCCAGCCCCAGCCCCAGCCCTGCCCCCAGCGCAACCCCAGCCCCAGGCTAGCCCCACCCCTGGCCCACCCCTGGCCCCATCCCCAGCCCCATCCCCGGCCCCTGCCCCAGCCCCAGTCCTGCCCCATCCCAGCCCCCATCCCCAGCCCTGCCCCAGCCCTGCCCCCAGCCCAGCCCCAGCCCAAGGCCCAGCCTCCAGCCTAGTCCTGCCCCAGCCCCTGCCCCAGCCCCGGCCCCAGCCACAGCCACAGCCCAGCCACAGCACTTTCCCAGTCCCCACCCCAGCCTCATCGCCAGCCCTACCGCAGCCCCAGCCCCATCCGTGCCCCCACCCCAGCCCCAGGCCAGCCCCAGCCCCGACCCGAGCCCCAGCCCACCCCCAGCCCCAGTCCTGCCCCAGCCCAGCCCCCATCCCCAGCGCTGACCCAGCTCTGCCTCAGACCAGCCCCATCCCCAGCCCTGCCCCAGCCCTGCCCTCACCCCAGCCTCAGCCCCAGCTTGGACCTAGCCCTGCCCCAGCCCCAGCCCCAGTCCTGCCCCAGGCCCAGCCCCAGCCCTGTCCCCAGCCCCAGCCATAGACCTAGCCCAGCCCTGTCCCAGTCCCCGCCCCAGCCCTGCCCTCACCCCAGCCTCAGCCCCAGCTTGGACCTAGCCCTGCCCCAGCCCCAGCCCCAGTCCTGCCCCAGGTCCAGCCCCAGCCCTGTCCCCAGCCCCAGCCATAGACCTAGCCCAGCCCTGTCCCAGTCCCCGCCCCTGCCTCATCGCCAGCCCTGCCCTCAGCCCAACCCCAGCCCAGCCCCATCCCCAGCCCTGCCCCAGCCCTTCCCTCACCCCAGCCTCAGCCCCAGCCTGGCCCTAGCCCTGCCCCAGCCCCAGCCCCAGTCCTGCCCCAGGCCCAGCCCCAGCCCTGTCCCCAGCCCCGTCCCCAGCCCCAGCCATAGACGTAGCCCAGCCCTGTCCCAGTCCCCTCCCCAGCTTCAGCCCCAGCCCTGCCCCAGCCCCAGCCCCATCCCTCCCCCCAGACCCAGCCCCAGCCCAGCCCCAGCCCAGGCCCCAGCCCCAGCCCCAGCCCAGCCATAGACTTGGTTCCAGCCCCAGCCCCAGCCCTGTCCCAGTCCCCGCCACAGCTTCATTCCCAGCCCTGCCCCAGCCCCACCCCTGGCCCCAGCCCCGGCCCCAGCCCAGCCCCAGCCCCATCCCTGCCCCCAGCCCAACCCCAGCCCCAGGCTAGCCCCACCCCTGGCCCACCCCTGGCCCCATCCCCAGCCCCAGTCCTGCCCCATCCCAACCCCACCCTCAGCCCCAGCCCTGCCCCAGCCCCAGCCCTGCCCCAGCCCAGCCCCAGCCTCAGCCCAGCCCCAGACCTGGATCCAGCCCCGGCCCCTGCCCCAGCCCCAGGCCTGCCCCAGCCCCAGCCTCTCCTCCAGCCCAGCCCCAGCCCCAGCCCTGCCCCAGTCCCCGCCCCAGCCCTGTCCCCAGCCCCAGCCACAGCCCTAGCCCAGCTCTTTCCCAGTCCCCCGCCCCAGCCTCATCCCCAGCCCTGCCCCAGCCCCAGCCCTGTCCCAGTCCCCGCCACAGCCTCATTCCCAGCCCTGCCCCAGCCCCACCCCGGTCCCAGCCCCGGCCCCAGCCCAGCCCCAGCCCCAGGCTAGCCCCACCCCTGGCCCCACCCCTGGCCCCATCCCCGGCCCCATCCCCGGCCCCTGCCCCAGCCGCAGTCCTGCCCCAGCCCTGCCCCCAGCCCAGCCCCAGCCCAAGGCCCAGCCTCCAGCCTAGTCCTGCCCCAGCCCCTGCCCCAGCCCCAGCCCCAGCCCCATCCCCAGCACGGACCCAGCCGCAGCCCCAGCCCCAGTCCAGCCATAGACTTGGTTCCTGCCCCAGCCCCAGCCCTGCCCCCAGCCCTAACCCCAGCCTATCCCCTGTCCTGCCCCAGCCCGAACCCCAGCCCCAGACCCAGCCCTGTCCCCAGCCCAGACCCAGCCCTGCGCCAGTCCCAGCTACAGCCCCAGCCACAGCCCAGTCCCCACCCCATTTCTGCCCCCAGCCCAGCCCCTGCTCAGCCCCACCTAGCCCCTGCCCCAGCCCCGGCCCCAGCCACAGCCACAGCCCAGCCACAGCCCTTTCCCAGTCCCCACCCCAGCCTCATTGCCAGCCCTACCCCAGCCCCAGCCCCATCCCTGCCCCCACCCCAGGCCCAGGCCAGCCCCAGCCCTGGCCCGAGCCCCAGCCCAGCCCCAGCCTAAGGCCCAGCCTCCTGCCTAGTCCTGCCCCAGCCCCTGCACCAGCCCCAGCCCCAGCCCCAGCCCCAGCCCAGCCCCAGCCCCGGCCCCAGCCCCAGCCCCAGCCCTGCCCCCAGCCCCAGCCCCAGCCCAGCCCCAGCCCTGCCCCAGCCCCAGGCCTAGCCCAGCCATAGACTTGGCTCCAGCCCCAGCCCCAGCCCCGGCCCAGCCCCAGTCCTGCCCCAGCCCGAGCCCCAGACTCCGACCCCGCCCAGCCCTAGCCCAGCCCCAGCCCCAGCCCCAAACCGAGCCCTGCCACAGCCCCGGCCCCAGCCCTGCCACAGCCCAGCCCCAGCCCTGTCCCAGTCCCCGCCCCAGCCCCAGCACCAGCCCAGCCCCAGCCCAGGCCCCAGCCCCAGCCCCAGCCCAGCCATAGACTTGGTTCCAGCCCCAGCCCCAGCCCTGTCCCAGTCCCCGCCACAGCCTCATTCCCAGCCCTGCCCCAGCCCCACCCCGGCCCCAGCCTCGGCCCCAGGCCCAGCCCCAGCCCTGTCCCCAGCCCCGTCCCCAGCCCCAGCCATAGACGTAGCCCAGCCCTGTTCCAGTACCCTCCCCAGCTTCAGCCCCAGCCCTGCCCCAGCCCCAGCCCCATCCCTCCCCCCAGACCCAGCCCCAGCCCAGCCCCAGCCCAGGCCTCAGCCCCAGCCCCAGCCCAGCCATAGACTTGGTTCCAGCCCCAGCCCCAGCCCTGTCCCAGTCCCCGCCACAGCCTCATTCCCAGCCCTGCCCCAGCCCCACCCCGGCCCCAGCCTCGGCCCCAGCCCAGCCCCAGCCCCAGCCCTGCCCCCAGCGCAACCCCAGCCCCAGGCTAGCCCCACCCCTGGCCCACCCCTGGCCCCATCCCCAGCCCCATCCCCGGCCCCTGCCCCAGCCCCAGTCCTGCCCCATCCCAGCCCCCATCCCCAGCCCTGCCCCAGCCCTGCCCCCAGCCCAGCCCCAGCCCAAGGCCCAGCCTCCAGCCTAGTCCTGCCCCAGCCCCTGCCCCAGCCCCGGCCCCAGCCACAGCCACAGCCCAGCCACAGCACTTTCCCAGTCCCCACCCCAGCCTCATCGCCAGCCCTACCGCAGCCCCAGCCCCATCCGTGCCCCCACCCCAGCCCCAGGCCAGCCCCAGCCCCGACCCGAGCCCCAGCCCACCCCCAGCCCCAGTCCTGCCCCAGCCCAGCCCCCATCCCCAGCGCTGACCCAGCTCTGCCTCAGACCAGCCCCATCCCCAGCCCTGCCCCAGCCCTGCCCTCACCCCAGCCTCAGCCCCAGCTTGGACCTAGCCCTGCCCCAGCCCCAGCCCCAGTCCTGCCCCAGGCCCAGCCCCAGCCCTGTCCCCAGCCCCAGCCATAGACCTAGCCCAGCCCTGTCCCAGTCCCCGCCCCAGCCCTGCCCTCACCCCAGCCTCAGCCCCAGCTTGGACCTAGCCCTGCCCCAGCCCCAGCCCCAGTCCTGCCCCAGGTCCAGCCCCAGCCCTGTCCCCAGCCCCAGCCATAGACCTAGCCCAGCCCTGTCCCAGTCCCCGCCCCTGCCTCATCGCCAGCCCTGCCCTCAGCCCAACCCCAGCCCAGCCCCATCCCCAGCCCTGCCCCAGCCCTTCCCTCACCCCAGCCTCAGCCCCAGCCTGGCCCTAGCCCTGCCCCAGCCCCAGCCCCAGTCCTGCCCCAGGCCCAGCCCCAGCCCTGTCCCCAGCCCCGTCCCCAGCCCCAGCCATAGACGTAGCCCAGCCCTGTCCCAGTCCCCTCCCCAGCTTCAGCCCCAGCCCTGCCCCAGCCCCAGCCCCATCCCTCCCCCCAGACCCAGCCCCAGCCCAGCCCCAGCCCAGGCCCCAGCCCCAGCCCCAGCCCAGCCATAGACTTGGTTCCAGCCCCAGCCCCAGCCCTGTCCCAGTCCCCGCCACAGCTTCATTCCCAGCCCTGCCCCAGCCCCACCCCTGGCCCCAGCCCCGGCCCCAGCCCAGCCCCAGCCCCATCCCTGCCCCCAGCCCAACCCCAGCCCCAGGCTAGCCCCACCCCTGGCCCACCCCTGGCCCCATCCCCAGCCCCAGTCCTGCCCCATCCCAACCCCACCCTCAGCCCCAGCCCTGCCCCAGCCCCAGCCCTGCCCCAGCCCAGCCCCAGCCTCAGCCCAGCCCCAGACCTGGATCCAGCCCCGGCCCCTGCCCCAGCCCCAGGCCTGCCCCAGCCCCAGCCTCTCCTCCAGCCCAGCCCCAGCCCCAGCCCTGCCCCAGTCCCCGCCCCAGCCCTGTCCCCAGCCCCAGCCACAGCCCTAGCCCAGCTCTTTCCCAGTCCCCGCCCCAGCCTCATCCCCAGCCCTGCCCCAGCCCCAGCCCTGTCCCAGTCCCCGCCACAGCCTCATTCCCAGCCCTGCCCCAGCCCCACCCCGGTCCCAGCCCCGGCCCCAGCCCAGCCCCAGCCCCAGGCTAGCCCCACCCCTGGCCCCACCCCTGGCCCCATCCCCGGCCCCATCCCCGGCCCCTGCCCCAGCCGCAGTCCTGCCCCAGCCCTGCCCCCAGCCCAGCCCCAGCCCAAGGCCCAGCCTCCAGCCTAGTCCTGCCCCAGCCCCTGCCCCAGCCCCGGCCCCAGCCCCATCCCCAGCACGGACCCAGCCGCAGCCCCAGCCCCAGTCCAGCCATAGACTTGGTTCCTGCCCCAGCCCCAGCCCTGCCCCCAGCCCTAACCCCAGCCTATCCCCTGTCCTGCCCCAGCCCGAACCCCAGCCCCAGACCCAGCCCTGTCCCCAGCCCAGACCCAGCCCTGCGCCAGTCCCAGCTACAGCCCCAGCCACAGCCCAGTCCCCACCCCATTTCTGCCCCCAGCCCAGCCCCTGCTCAGCCCCACCTAGCCCCTGCCCCAGCCCCGGCCCCAGCCACAGCCACAGCCCAGCCACAGCCCTTTCCCAGTCCCCACCCCAGCCTCATTGCCAGCCCTACCCCAGCCCCAGCCCCATCCCTGCCCCCACCCCAGGCCCAGGCCAGCCCCAGCCCTGGCCCGAGCCCCAGCCCAGCCCCAGCCTAAGGCCCAGCCTCCTGCCTAGTCCTGCCCCAGCCCCTGCACCAGCCCCAGCCCCAGCCCCAGCCCAGCCCCAGCCCCGGCCCCAGCCCCAGCCCCAGCCCTGCCCCCAGCCCCAGCCCCAGCCCAGCCCCAGCCCTGCCCCAGCCCCAGGCCTAGCCCAGCCATAGACTTGGCTCCAGCCCCAGCCCCAGCCCCGGCCCAGCCCCAGTCCTGCCCCAGCCCGAGCCCCAGACTCCGACCCCGCCCAGCCCTAGCCCAGCCCCAGCCCCAGCCCCAAACCGAGCCCTGCCACAGCCCCGGCCCCAGCCCTGCCACAGCCCAGCCCCAGCCCTGTCCCAGTCCCCGCCCCAGCCCCAGCACCAGCCCAGCCCCAGCCCAGGCCCCAGCCCCAGCCCCAGCCCAGCCATAGACTTGGTTCCAGCCCCAGCCCCAGCCCTGTCCCAGTCCCCGCCACAGCTTCATTCCCAGCCCTGCCCCAGCCCCACCCCTGGCCCCAGCCCCGGCCCCAGCCCAGCCCCAGCCCCATCCCTGCCCCCAGCCCAACCCGAGCCCCAGGCTAGCCCCACCCCTGGCCCATCCCTGGCCCCATCCCCGGCACCATCCCCGGCCCCTGCCCCAGCCCCAGTCCTGCCCCAGCCCTGCCCCCAGCCCAGCCCCAGCCCAAGGCCCAGCCTCCAGCCTAGTCCTGCCCCAGCCCCTGCCCCAGCCCCGGCCCCAGCCCTATCCCCAGCCCGGACCCAGCCCCAGCCCCAGCCCCAGTCCAGCCATAGACTTGGTTCCTGCCCCAGCCCCAGCCCTGTCCCCAGCCCTAACCCCAGCCTATCCCCTGTCCTGCCCCAGCCCGAACCCCAGCCCCAGCCCCAGCCCTGTCCCCAGCCCAGACCCAGCCCTGCGCCAGTCCCAGCTACAGCCCCGGCCCCAGCCACAGCCCAGCCCCCACCCCATTTCTGCCCCCAGCCCAGCCCCTGCTCAGCCCCACCGAGCCCCTGCCCCAGCCCCGGCCCCAGCCACAGCCACAGCCCAGCCACAGCCCTTTCCCAGTCCCCACCCCAGCCTCATTGCCAGCCCTACCCCAGCCCCAGCCCCAGCCCGGCCCCTACCCCAGCCCCAGCCCACCCCCAGCCCCAGTCCTGCCCCAACCCAGCCCCATCCCCAGCCCTGACCCAGCTCTGCCTCAGCCCAGCCCCAGCCCTGGCCCGAGCCCCAGCCCACCCCCAGCCCCAGTCCTGCCCCAGCCCAGCCCCATCCCCAGCCCTGACCCAGCTCTGCCTCAGCCCATCCCCAGCCCCAGCCCTGCCCCCAGCCCAGCCCCAGCCCAAGGCCCAGCCTCCTGCCTAGTCCTGCCCCAGCCCCTGCACCAGCCCCGGCCCCGGCCCCAGCCCCAGCCCCGGCCCCAGCCCCAGCCCCAGCCCAGTCCCAGCCCCGGCCCCAGCCCCAGCCCCAGCCCTGCCCCCAGCCCAGCCCCAGCCCAAGGCCCAGCCTCCTGCCTAGTCCTGCCCCAGCCCCTGCACCAGCCCCGGCCCCAGCCCTGGCCCCAGACCCAGACCCAGCTGAGCCCCAGCCCTGGCCCCAGCCCCAGCCCCAGCCCAGCCCCAGTCCTGCCCCAGCCCGAACCCCAGACTCTGCCACAGCCCAGCCCCAGCCCTGTCCCAGTCCCCGCCCCAGCCTCAGCCCCAGCCCTGCCTCAGCCCCAGCCCCATCCCTCCCCCCAGGCCCAGCCCTAGCCCAGCCTCAGCCTCGGCTCAGCCCCAGCCCACCCCAGCCCCAGCCTTGCCCCAGCCCCAGTCCTGCCCCAGCCCCAGCCCAGCCTCCAGCCCAACCGTGTCCCCAGCCCCAGCCACAGCCCAGACCCAGCCCTGTCCCAGTCCCTGCCCCAGCCTCATTCTCAGCCCAGCCCCAGTCCCATCCCTGCCCCCAGCGCAACCCCAGCCCCAGGCTAGCCCCAGCCCTGCCCCACCCCTGGCCTCATCCCCGGCCCCATCCCCGGACCCTGCCCCAGCCCCAGTCCTGCCCCATCCCAGTCCCCATCCCCAGCCCTGCCCCAGCCCTGCCCTCAGCCCAGCCCCAGCCCCAGCCCGGCCCCAGCCCTGTTCCAGCCCCAGCCCAGCCCCAGCCCTGCGTCAGTCCCAGCTACAGCCCCGGCCCCAGCCACAGCCCAGCCCCCACCCCATTCCTGCTCCCAGCCCAGCCCCAGCCCGAGCCCCAGTCCCAGCCCCAGTCCCAGGCCCACCCCGGCCCCTGCCCAAGCCCTGCCCCAGCTCCAGCCCTAGCCCTGTCCCAGCTCCAGCCCTAGCCCTGTACCCAGCCCTGGCCCATGCCCCAGCCCCAGTCCTGCCTCATCCCAGCCCCCTGCCCCAGCCCTACCCTCAGCCCAGCCCCAGCCCTGCCCCAGCCCCAGCCCCAGCCCCACCCTCGGCTCCACCCCAGCCGCAGGCCCAGCCCTGCCCCAGTTCACGTCCCAGCCCAGTCCTGGTCCCAGCCCAGCCCCAGCCCCACTCTCGGCCCCAGCCCAACCCCAGCCCCAGCCCTACCCCAGCCCTGCCCCAGGCCCAGCCCCAGCTCCAGCCGTGCCTCCAGCCTGGTCCCAGCCCAGGCCAAGCCCCAGCCCCAGCCATGCCCCAGCCCAGCCCCACCCACCGCCCAGCCCCAGCCCTGGACCCAGTCCGAGCCCCAGCCCTGTCCCAGTCCCCGCCCCAGCCCCAGCTACAGCGCAGCCCCAGCCCCAGCCCCACCCCCGGCCCCAGCCCCGGCCCCAGCCCAGCTGTAGCCCAGCCCTGCCCCCGCCCCCGCCCTGCCCTAGCCCAGCCCCAGCCATAGCCCAGCCCTGCACCGAACCCAGCCCCAGCCCGGCCCCAGCCCTGCCCCAGCTCTGGCCCCAGCCCTGTCTCCAGCTCCAGCCCTGCCCCAGCCCCAGCCCTAGCCCAGCCCTGCCCTCAGGCCCAGCCCCAGCCCCAGCCCCACCCTCGGCCCCAGCCCAGGCCCTAGCCAAACCCCACTTACGGCCCCATCCCCAGCCCCAGCCGAGCCCTAGCCCAGCCCTGCCACAGCTACAGCCCAGCCCCAGCCCCAGTCCCGGCCCCAACCCCAGCCCGGCCCCGAACCCGGCCCCAGCCCAGCCCCAGCCAGAGCCCCAGACTCGGCCCCAGCCCAACGCAAGCCCATCCCTGCCCCCAGCCCTAGCTCATCCCTGACCCAGGCCCAGCCCAGACCCCAGCCCAGACCCCAGCTGAGCCTCAGCCCCGGCCGCAGCCCTAGCCCAGCCCTGCCCACAGCCCAGCCCCAGCCAGGCCCCAGCCCTTTCTGCAGCCCCAGCCCCAGCCCCAACCTTGGCCCCAGCCCAGCCCCAGTTCCAGCCCTGCCCCAGCCCTGCCCCAGACTCGGCCCCAGCCCAGCCCCAGCCCTAGCCCTGCCCCACTCCACGCCCCAGCCCACCCTCAGTCCTGGCCCCAGCCCTGCCCCAGCCACAGCCCTAGCCCAGCCCTGCCCTTAGCCCAGCCCCAGCCTTACCCCAGCCCAGTCCCGGCCCCAGCCCTGCCCCAGCCCCAGCCCCAGCCCTGGACCCAGTCCCAGCCCCAGTCCTGTCCCAGTCCCCACCCCAGCCCTGCCCCAGCCCCAGCCCCAGCCCCCACCCCATCCCCGGCCCCATCCCCGGCCCCAGCCCAGCCGTAGCCCAGCCCTGCCCCAGCCCCCGCCCTGCCCTAGCCCAGCCCCAGCCCCAGCCCAGCCCTGCACCGAACCCAGCGCCAGCCCGGCCGCAGCCCTGCCCCAGCTCTGGCCCCAGCCCTTTCTCCAGCTCCAGCCCTGCCCTCAGGCCCAGCCCCAGCCCCACCCTCGGCCTCAGCCCAGACCCAGCCCCAGCCCTGCCCCAGCCCAGCCACAGCCCTGGACCCAGCCACAGCCCAGCCCCAGCCCTGGACCCAGCCCCAGCCCAGCCCCAGCCCAGCCCCAGCCCCAGCCCTACCCCAGCCCAGCCCCAGCCACCACCCAGCACCAGGCCTAGACCAATCCCCTGCCCCATCCCTGCCCCCAGCACAGCCCCAGCCCCACCCTGGACCCAGCCTTAGCCCCAGCCCAGTCCCAGCCCTGCCTCAACCCAGCCCCAGCCCCAGTCCAGCCCCTGCCCTGGACCCAGCCCCAGCCCCACCCCAGCCTCAGCCCCAGCCCTGGACCCAGCCCAGCCCCAGCCCCACCCTCGGCCCCAGCCCAGGCCCTAGCCAAACCCCACTTACGGCCCCATCCCCTGTCCCAGCCCAGCCCTAGCCCAGACCTGCCACAGCCACAGCCCAGCCCCAGCCCCAGTCCCGGCCCCAGCCCCAGCCCTGCCACGCCCCGAACCCAGCCCCAGCCCGGCCCCAGCCCAGCACTAGCCCAGCCCTGCCCCCAGCCCTAGCCCATCCCTGCCCCCAGCCCAACCCCAGCCCCAGGCTAGCCCCAGCCCTGCCCCACCCCTGGCCCCATCCCAGCCCCCATCCCCAGCCCTGCCCCAGCCCTGCCCCATCCCTGTCCCAGTCCCCGCCCCAGCCTCATCCCCAGCCCTGCCCAAGCCCCAGCCCTATCCCTGCCCCCAGACCCAGCCACAGCCCAGCCATAGACTTGGTTCCAGCCCCAGCCCCAGCCCTGCCCCCAGCCCAGCCCCAGCCCAAGGTATTGCCAACAGGTATTGCAAAGAATTTTTTAAAGCAACTTATAGTCGATAAGCAAGAAGTTAACTTATCCCATATTCCTTTAAATACAGAAGAAGTATCATCCAAAGAAATCTGATGTAATATCTGATTGTGGTTCACAATCGCCTGTAAATCTGTTTCCACTCGTTTATCTAGATTAACATAACTATAACAACTTACATTTATGACTACACATACACCCTCTTCCTTAACATATAAAAAATCCAAAGCTAATCTATTCTGAGTAGATATTTTCGAGAGACTATTGATTTCAATTTGCTGCACTTTTATTGCATCTGTGCTTGCATTTACCATGATTTCAACTGTAGCAGAAAAATTTACTATTGCTTTTTCAAGTTCAAGTCTTTTCTCTCCGGTCTGATCAAGATTCCACACATGGGAACATGGTTTTTGATTTCGATTGGACTACTTATGTACAAATAGGGTTAGGATCAAAATTAGGCTCCACCAAGTATATGTGAACTCTGCCTCCTCGGCCTGCTGGGGTGCAACCAGCAGCCGGGTGTATTTTCTTCTCGGCAGCAGTTACATTCTTCAGGAGCCCTACAGATTTTTTAACTCCTTAACCCACTTCAAAATTCCATTTGGAGTCTCTTCTCTACTTCCTTGGTTAGTTCGTTTACCATTTCCCATTGTGCTTTTGTTATTTCAATTCCTCTGCCTTCAAAATCTTATGTCTCTTACTTTTCCTTTTACTAATCCTTTTAATTATTCCTGATATTTCCCAACTAAAATTTCTCTAGTCTTTATTTCCCACTTATGCCAATCCCTTTCAATAATTTTCCATGGGGATTTAAATCCTTTTCCTCACCACAAAATAGGTTTTCTGTATTTACCAGCCCAAACTGCCTATTTTCAAATTCATCATTCAGGACAAAATATTTTTTGATTGATGCTTTTGACCCCAGATTATCATAACAGTTATTGTGATCGATGTTCGACTTCGTGGGAAATGCTGTTTCCTCTCAGTCTTGGTTCTTCTGCACATTAGTGAAGGAATAGTTGTTAAAATTAATACCTATTTACTACAAACCTTAACTTATGCTAATACCAAAAATCCTTAAACCCTTAAAAAACTATGTTAAAATTAATCCATCAAATCAGTGTCTAAAAAGAAATAAAATTGTTACATTAACTAAAAAACACTTTCCAAAATTAAAAGCTGTTTATACATTCCTTAACTATATTACATGGAGCTCCTTCGAAATGCCTAGGCAGACAACTAAGAAGGTTCGAACCAAAAGAAAATCTTACAATTTGAACTCTTAACTAAGTGCATACACCTTACTGCAATTACTATGTACTAAGTACTTATAAATACCAAATGCTTACTTATTCATTATGCTTATTAGAAAAACTTAACAAAACTCTAAATAACAAATCTCTGAAAGACGTTACAATCAGAAATGACAACATGAGTACTGTTGCTTTAAATCAAAACAGAGTGGTGCGGCTAAAGCCGCTGCGGGGGAAAGGGGTGGGGGCTGCTGCCGTGGCAGCTGCTCCGCTGCTACTGTCGGCGCTGTCGGTGTCGGTGGTGCGTCAGCCGGTACCGCCTTGGTCGGAGCCGTCGGTATCCGCGGGGGCCGGCAGGGCTCGCGGGAGGAGAGCGGTGGCAGGAACGCTGTAACCACGAGCCTCCAAGCGCTCCATTTTTTCTAAGAGGGGCCGTAAAGCAAAGTCGGCGCTGTTTGAATTCCTCGCTGCCGGTGTTATCTTCCGAGTCCGAGCCGTCGCTGGCGATGTCAGAGGAAGGTTCCCCGCTGTGTGCAAACGGCAGTGGTGACGGCTGGTAAACGCGGTGTGGTCGCCGCAAGATGTATCGGGGGCGGCCCCGGTCGATCGGTCGACAGTTCTCAGACACATCTTTCAGCTGCAACTCAGATACACCTGGCGCTGCATCTCGTCCTGACAAAGTTGCTCTAACTGCAGCAGCCATTCGCTGTTTCAGTTCGTAGGTTTTAACACAGTTCATGCATTCTCGCCACGACTTTTGCAGCTTTATAGCAGTTTTATCACCATCTATAACCAAGTCCCACAACTTGTTCCTGTATTCTCTCCAACAAGCTTCATCAAAATAACTATCTCCGCTAGGGAAATGCCCTAAAGCGGATCTATGGGCCAAAAGTCCAGGCATTACTTTAGATGATATCTCCGCCTTACGCTTTTCGATGACACTGTATTTCGCCTGATGACTGCTTATAGGGTCGGCCTTGCCCTTTCGAGTCTGTGCGCAAAGGTACTAAGGCTGCCATAACCTGTTGACTATGCTCAAGCTGTTTTGTCATTGTCATTGACAACACCTCAGCCTGTTTTTGTAATCCCTTATCAATCACCTCCGTCAGCATGGCCATCGGATTGCTTGGCAAGTCCTGAGCCCTCTGCAACAATTCGGCTAGCATCCATCTAGGATCTGCTGATGTAATAAGCTGTTGCGTCTGCTGGTTCCCATTCTGCATTAAACACTGCCTTAAAATTGCCTCTCGGATACCTTCTCCTACGCTTGCTGCTCTAAGTGCGGCAAGCAACTTATCTACAAATTCGCCAAGAGGTTCCTGTCTACCTTGCTTAATTCCCATATAGTGAGGATTTGCATTTCCATCCTTCTGCTTTTCAAAAGCCATCCTTACTATCTGGGCTGATGCTTGCAAAACAGGCGGCTGTAAAAGTGCCTGTAACTCTGGTCTCTCGTACTGTCCCGTTCCACACAACTGATCTACTGTTACATCAAATAGTGGATCGTTTTGCTGTCTTTGTACTCCAGCTGATTGTCTAGCTAGGTGTTCCCACTCATTCAAAAATGTCATAAATTGAGATGCTGTTAGGATCAGCTTCATAACATTATAAGAATCTCTAGGTAACATATTATAGTTCATGTAAATAAAATCAATCATCTGTCTAGCTGGTTCAGATTGAACCCCAAATTGACTCGCAGTCTGTCTTAATTGAGATAACAATTTCCATGGCAATTGGGTTACATCAGCCTGAAAAACATTTTGCTCCCCAGGGACCTGTGTATACATCACTGGAAAAGCTTGATGTGAAGCAGCCAGCCGGCTAAGCCCTTCCTGATCTCCTTCGGCGTTTAAGTGTTCTGCAACCTTTCGCCAATACTCTGTGTGCTTTCTTGCATGATCTTTAACACCACCTCCAGGATCTATCGCCCTGTTTGTCTCCTCTCCCTCACCTACTTTCTTCTCCTGTACAATTTGCTCAGCTAAAAGATACGGGGAAGGCTCCTCAGCAGAGTCCTGTGTTACAGATTGTAATTCGACTCTGCCACCTAGTCCTTTTACACACGCAGCCTTCTCCTTTCTTAAATAATCCTGAACCTCTTCTGACAAAGGCAACCCAGCATGTGTAACACTTGCTCCATTTGGGTCCGTATAATCTAATCGTACCCTGGCTTGATAAGCTGCCACTTGCTCAGCACGATGCTGATCCAATGCTGTCATAACCATCTTCCACCATTTTCCACACTCCTTTGCTCGTTTTTCATCATCTAAGCCATGCAGCCACAAGTCTTGTCCAGACTTTTTCCACTGCAATCTTTCAAACACCTCATTTGGGTCCTTAAAATATCCTAACTCTCCTGCATAGCTTAACAGCGGCACCAACTCCTTTGTAAAATTTAACTTACACTGTCGCTTTTCTAAAAAGCATATAAATAAATCATACGCTGCCTGCCTATCCATAACCGTATTTAAACGTTAATACCTGTGCGCACAGTCCTCGTTTAAGCAGTTTCCGGCTCTACAGCGTCTTCGGCTTCAAGGCTGTCTTCCCTTTTCTTGCAGCCTCCGGTACTGCTATCCCGGGCCGGCCGTCTTCTTGCCTCCCGGCTTACTGCGAATCTCCCAACGTCCCGAAGAACTTCTTAAACCCTAACGTTTGTCTTCATTAGGGTCCCGTGTTCGAGCGCCACTTACTGCAAGAAGGGGGCCGCTTTAACGACCAATTTGATCAGCGGATTCCACTTTATTGAGCATCAGACACATCTTATATACAGTTTGCTATAATTATGCCCACTTGGAAACATACTATTGGTTGCTCTCTAAAAGGTTACATCATTGTTTTCACAACTCTGTGGAATTCTTCTATCCGGCCTAATTGCTCTCTTTCCCAGATCTCGCCTCCTCCTTATCTTGCTTGCCTCCCATCTCAGGGGCAGCTGGACTTCAGCATACCAAGCAATCAGCACTTTCTCACATCTCCTCTCCGCCAGTATATTATCAACAGAGAATTCTTCAAGGCCTGAATTGCACAGGTGTTCCTGGGACCCATGTCCCCTCTTGTCCGACAACACCAGCCCCAGCCCCAGCCCCAGCCCAGCCCCAGCACCACCCTCGGCCCCAGCCCAGCCCCAGCACCACCCTCGGCCCCAGCCCAGCCCCAGCCCCAGCACTGGAACCAGCCCCAGCCCCAGCCCAGCCCCGGCCCTAGCCCTGCCCATGCCCAGCCCCAGCCCCAGCCCTACCCCTGACCAGCCCAAGCCCCAGCCCAGCCCCAGCCATGGACCCAGCCCCAGCCCGAGCCCTGCCTCAGCCCAGCCCAAGCCACAGCCCAGCCCTGCCCCGAACCCAGACCCAGCCCGGACCCAGCCCTGCCACAGGTCCTGCCCTAGCCCTGTCGCCATCCCTGGCCCCTGCCCCAGCCCCAGTCCTGCCCATCTCCGCCCCAAATCCCAGCCCTGCGCCAGCCCTGCCCTCAGCCCAGCCCCAGCCCCAGCCCGGCACCAGCCCTGCCCCAGCCCCGGCCACAGCCCCAGCCCAGCCCCAGCCCAGCCCCAGCCCTGCCCCAGTCCCAGCCCCAGTCCCAGCCCCAACCATGGCCCCAGGCCAGCCCTAACCTAGCCCTGCCCCAGCCCCAGGCCTAGCCCAGCCCTGCCCTCAGCCCAGCCCCAGCCCTGGTACCAGGCCCAGCCCTACCCCGAACCCAGCCCCAGCCCAGCACAGCCCTGCCCCATCACAGCCCCCATTCCCAGCCCTTCCCCAGCCCTGCCTCAGCCCCGGCCCCAGTCCTGTCCCCAGCCCCAGCCACAGCCCAGACCCAGCCCTGTCCCAGTGCCCTCCCCTGCCCCAGCCCCAGTCCTGCCCCATCCCAGCCCCCAGCCCCAGCCATGCCCCAACCCTGCCCTCAGCCCAGCCCTGTCCCCAGCCCAGCCCCAGCCCTGCCCCAGTCCCAGCCACAGCCCCAGCCCCAGCCACAGCCCAGCCCCAGCCCTATCCCTGCCCACAGCCCAGCCGCAGCCCCAGCCCAGCCCCAGCCCACGCCCAGACCCAGCCCAGCCCCTGCCCGGGACGAGCCCCAGCCCCACCCCAGCTTCACCCCCAGCCCTAGCCCTGCCCCAGCCCATCCCCAGCCACAGCCCAGCCCCAGCCCTGGACCCAGACCCAGCCCCAGACCCAGACCCACACTCGTCCCCAGCCCAGCCCCTGCACCAGCCCTAGTCCTGCCCCATCCCTGCCCCATCCCCAGCCCTGGACCAAGCCCCAGCCCCAGCCCCACCCCCAGCCTCAGCCCCGGACCCAGCCCAGCCCCAGCCCCATCCATGACCCCAGCCCCAGCCCTAGCCCAGCCCAGCCCTCAGCCCAGCCCCACACCTGGACCCAGCCCCAACCCTGCCCCGAACCCAGCCCCAGCCCAGCCCCAGCCCTGCCCCAGCTCCGGCCCTAGCCCTGTCCCCAGCCCCGGCCCCTGCCCCAGCTCCATTCCTGCCCCATCCCAGCCCCCAGCCCCAGCCGTGCCCCAACCCTGCCCTCAGCCCAGCCCTGTCCCCAGCCCAGCTCCTACCCTGCCCCAGTCCCAGCCACAGCCCCGGCCTCAGCCACAGCCCAGCCCCAGCCCTATCCCTGCCCACAGCCCAAGCCCCAGCCCCAGCCCCATCCGTTCCCCCAGCCTAGCCCATCCCCATCCCCATCCCTGCCCCCAGCCTAGCCCCAGACCCAGCCCTACTCCAGCCCTGCCCCAGCCTCAGGCCCAGCCCTGCCCCAGCCCCAGCCCGGCCCCAGCCCGGCCCCAGCCCTGTCCCCAGCCTTGGCCCCTGCCCCAGCCCCACCCTCATCCCCAGCCCAGCCCCAGCCCCAGGCCCAGCCCTGCACCGAACCCAGCCCCAGCCCGGCCCCAGCCCAGCCCCAGCCCTGTCCCCGGCCTCGGCCCCTACCCCAGCCCCAGCACTGCCCCAGCCCAGCCCCAGACACTGCCCAGCCCCAGCACTGGACTCAGCCCCAGCCCCAGCCCTGGCCCTAGCCCATACCTAGCCCAGCCCAGCCCCAGCCCAACGCCTGGACCCAGCCCCAACCCTGCCCCGAACCCAGCCCATGTCCAGCCCCAGCCCTGCCCCAGCCCCGGCCCTAGCCCTGTCCCCAGCCCCGGCCCCAGCCCCAGCCCCAGTCCTGCCCCATCCCAGGCCCCAGCCCCAGCCGTGCCCCAACCCTGCCCTCAGCCCAGCCCTGTCCCCAGTCCCAGCCCCAGTCCCAGCCCCAACCATGGCCCCAGGCCAGCCCTAACCTAGCCCTGCCCCAGCCCCAGGCCTAGCCCAGCCCTGCCCTCAGCCCAGCCCCAGCCCTGGTACCAGGCCCAGCCCTACCCCGAACCCAGCCCCAGCCCAGCACAGCCCTGCCCCATCACAGCCCCCATTCCCAGCCCTTCCCCAGCCCTGCCTCAGCCCCGGCCCCAGCCCTGTCCCCAGCCCCAGCCACAGCCCAGACCCAGCCCTGTCCCAGTGCCCGCCCCTGCCCCAGCCCCAGTCCTGCCCCATCCCAGCCCCCAGCCCCAGCCATGCCCCAACCCTGCCCTCAGCCCAGCCCTGTCCCCAGCCCAGCCCCAGCCCTGCCCCAGTCCCAGCCACAGCCCCAGCCCCAGCCACAGCCCAGCCCCAGCCCTATCCCTGCCCACAGCCCAGCTGCAGCCCCAGCCCAGCCCCAGCCCACACCCAGACCCAGCCCAGCCCCTGCCCGGGACGAGCCCCAGCCCCACCCCAGCTTCACCCCCAGCCCTAGCCCTGCCCCAGCCCATCCCCAGCCACAGCCCAGCCCCAGCCCTGGACCCAGACCCAGCCCCAGCCCCAGACCCACACTCGTCCCCAGCCCAGCCCCTGCACCAGCCCTAGTCCTGCCCCATCCCTGCCCCATCCCCAGCCCTGGACCAAGCCCCAGCCCCAGACCCACCCCCAGCCTCAGCCCCGGACCCAGCCCAGCCCCAGCCCCATCCATGACCCCAGCCCCAGCCCTAGCCCAGCCCCGCCCTCAGCCCAGCCCCACGCCTGGACCCAGCCCCAACCCTGCCCCGAACCCAGCCCCAGCCCAGCCCCAGCCCTGCCCCAGCCCCGGCCCCTGCCCCAGCTCCATTCCTGCCCCATCCCAGCCCCCAGCCCCAGCCGTGCCCCAACCCTGCCCTCAGCCCAGCCCTGTCCCCAGCCCAGCCCCTACCCTGCCCCAGTCCCAGCCACAGCCCCGGCCTCAGCCACAGCCCAGCCCCAGCCCTATCCCTGCCCACAGCCCAAGCCCCAGCCCCAGCCCCATCCGTTCCCCCAGCCTAGCCCATCCCCATCCCCATCCCTGCCCCCAGCCTAGCCCCAGACCCAGCCCTACTCCAGCCCTGCCCCAGCCTCAGGCCCAGCCCTGCCCCAGCCCCAGCCCGGCCCCAGCCCGGCCCCAGCCCTGTCCCCAGCCTTGGCCCCTGCCCCAGCCCCACCCTCATCCCCAGCCCAGCCCCAGCCCCAGGCCCAGCCCTGCACCGAACCCAGCCCCAGCCCGGCCCCAGCCCAGCCCCAGCCCTGTCCCCGGCCTCGGCCCCTACCCCAGCCCCAGCACTGCCCCAGCCCAGCCCCAGACACTGCCCAGCCCCAGCACTGGACTCAGCCCCAGCCCCAGCCCTGGCCCTAGCCCATACCTAGCCCAGCCCAGCCCCAGCCCAACGCCTGGACCCAGCCCCAACCCTGCCCCGAACCCAGCCCATGTCCAGCCCCAGCCCTGCCCCAGCTCCGGCCCTAGCCCTGTCCCCAGCCCCGGCCCCAGCCCCAGCCCCAGTCCTGCCCCATCCCAGCCCCCAGCCCCAGCCGTGCCCCAACCCTGCCCTCAGCCCAGCCCTGTCCCCAGCCCAGCCCCAGCCCTGCCCCAGTCCCAGCCACAGCCCAGCCCCAGCCCTATCCCTGCCCACAGCCCAGCCGCAGCTCCAGCCCTGCCCCAGCCCACGCCCAGCCCCAGCCTCACCCCTGCCCGGGACGAGCCCCAGCCCCACCCCAGCCTCACCCCCAGCCCTAGCCCTGCCCCAGCCCATCCCCAGCCACAGCCCAGCCCCAGCCCTGGACCCAGACCCTGCCCCAGACCCAGACCCAGCCCCAGTCCTGCCCCAGCCCCACCCCTAGCATAGCCCTGCCGTCAACCCAGCCCCAGCCCTGCCCCAGCCCCAGCCCAGCCCTGCCCTCAGCCCCAGCCCCAGCCCCAGCCCCAGCCCAGCCCCAGCACCACCCTCGGCCCCAGCCCAGCCCCAGCACCACCCTCGGCCCCAGCCCAGCCCCAGCCCCAGCACTGGAACCAGCCCCAGCCCCAGCCCAGCCCCGGCCCTAGCCCTGCCCATGCCCAGCCCCAGCCCCAGCCCTACCCCTGACCAGCCCAAGCCCCAGCCCAGCCCCAGCCATGGACCCAGCCCCAGCCCGAGCCCTGCCTCAGCCCAGCCCAAGCCACAGCCCAGCCCTGCCCCGAACCCAGACCCAGCCCGGACCCAGCCCTGCCACAGGTCCTGCCCTAGCCCTGTCGCCATCCCTGGCCCCTGCCCCAGCCCCAGTCCTGCCCATCTCCGCCCCAAACCCCAGCCCTGCGACAGCCCTGCCCTCAGCCCAGCCCCAGCCCCAGCCCAGCCCCAGCCTCAGGCCCAGCCTCTGCCCAAGCCCTACCCCAGCCCAGTCCCGGTCCCAGCCCAGGCCCCAGCCCTGCCCCAGCCCATCCCCATCCCCATCCCTGTCCCCAGCCCATCCCCAGACAGAGCCCTACTCCAGCCCAGCCCCAGCCTCAGGCCCAGCCCTGCCCCAGACCCAGCCCAGACCCCAGCCTAACCCCTGCCACCGCCCAGTCCCAGCCCTGGACCCAGCCCCAGCCCCAGCACTAGACCCAGCCCCAGCCCCAGCCCTAGACCCATCCTCAGCCCCAGCCCCCGCCATGCCCCAGCCCCAGCCCTGCACCGAACCCAGCCCCAGCCCGGACCCCGCCCTGCCCCAGCTCGGGCCCCAGCCCTGTCCCTAACCCCGGCCCCTGCCCCAGCCCCAGTCCTGACCCATCCCAGCCCCAGACCCACCCCTGCCCCATCCCGGCCCCAGCCACAGCCCAGCCCCAGACCTGGACCCAGCCCCGGCCCCTCCCCAGCCCCATCCCTATCCCTGCCCCCAGCCCTGCCCCAGCCCCAGCCCAACTCCAGCCCTGCCCCAGCCTCGGGCCCAGCCCTGCCCCAGGCCCAGCCCAGACCCCAGCCCAGCCCCACCCTCATCCCCAGCCCAGCCCCAGGCCCAGCCCTGCACCGAACCCAGTCCCAGCCTGGCCCCAGCCCAGCCCTAGCCCAGCCCAGCCCCAGCCCAACGCCTGGACCCAGCCCCAAGCCTGCCCCGAACCCAGCCCATGCCCAGCCCCAGCCCTGCCCCAGCTGCGGCCCTAGCCCTGTCTCCAGCCCCGGCCCCTGCCCCAGCCGTGCCCCAAACCTGCCCTCAGCCCAGCCCTGTCCCCAGCCCAGCCCCAGCCCACGCCCAGCCCACGCCCAGCCCCAGCCCATGCCCCTGCCTGGGACGAGCCCCAGCCCCACCCCAGCCTCACCCCCAGCCCTAGCCCTGCCCCAGCCCATTCCCAGCCCAAGCCCTGGACCCAGACCCAGCCCCAGATCCAGACCCAGCCCCAGTCCTGCCCCAGCCCCACCCCTAGCATAGCCCAGCCCTCAACCCAGACCCAGCCCTGCCCTCAGCCCCAGCCCCAGCCCCAGCCCCACCCTCGGCCCCAGCCCAGCCCCAGCACCACCCTCGGCCGCAGCCCAGCCCCAGCCCCAGCCCTGGACCCAGCCCCAGCCCCAGCCCAGTCCCAGCCCGAGCCCAGCCCATGCCCAGCCCCAGCCCCAGCCCCAGCCCCAGCCCAGCCCCAGCTCTTGACCCAGTCCCAGCCCCAGCCCAGCCCCAGCCCCAGCCCTGCCTCTGCCCAGCCCAAGCCACAGCCCAGCCCCAGCCATGGACCCAGCCCCAGCCCGAGCCCTGCCTCAGCCCAGCCCAAGCCACAGCCCAGCCCTGCCCGGAACCCAGACCCAGCCCGGACCCAGCCCTGCCACAGGTCCTGCCCTAGCCCCGTCGCCATCCCTGGCCCCTGCCCCAGCCCCAGTCCTGCCCCATCCCAGCCCCCAGCCCCAGCCGTGCCCCAACCCTGCCCTCAGCCCAGCCCTGTCCCCAGCCCAGCCCCTACCCTGCCCCAGTCCCAGCCACAGCCCCGGCCTCAGCCACAGCCCAGCCCCAGCCCTATCCCTGCCCATAGCCCAAGCCCCAGCCCCAGCCCCATCCGTTCCCCCAGCCTAGCCCATCCCCATCCCCATCCCTGCCCCCAGCCTAGCCCCAGACCCAGCCCTACTCCAGCCCTGCCCCAGCCTCAGGCCCAGCCCTGCCCCAGCCCCAGCCCGGCCCCAGCCCGGCCCCAGCCCTGTCCCCAGCCTCGGGCCCTGCCCCAGCCCCACCCTCATCCCCAGCCCAGCCCCAGCCCCAGGCCCAGCCCTGCACCGAACCCAGCCCCAGCCCGGCCCCAGCCCAGCCCCAGCCCTGTCCCCGGCCTCGGCCCCTACCCCAGCCCCAGCACTGCCCCAGCCCAGCCCCAGACACTGCCCAGCCCCAGCACTGGACTCAGCCCCAGCCCCAGCCCTGGCCCTAGCCCATACCTAGCCCAGCCCAGCCCAACGCCTGGACCCAGCCCCAACCCTGCCCCGAACCCAGCCCATGTCCAGCCCCAGACCTGCCCCAGCTCCGGCCCTAGCCCTGTCCCCAGCCCCGGCCCCAGCCCCAGCCCCAGTCCTGCCCCATCCCAGCCCCCAGCCCCAGCCGTGCCCCAACCCTGCCCTCAGCCCAGCCCTGTCCCCAGCCCAGCCCCAGCCCTGCCCCAGTCCCAGCCACAGCCCAGCCCCAGCCCTATCCCTGCCCACAGCCCAGCCGCAGCTCCAGCCCTGCCCCAGCCCACGCCCAGCCCCAGCCTCACCCCTGCCCGGGACGAGCCCCAGCCCCACCCCAGCCTCACCCCCAGCCCTAGCCCTGCCCCAGCCCATCCCCAGCCACAGCCCAGCCCCAGCCCTGGACCCAGACCCTGCCCCAGACCCAGACCCAGCCCCAGTCCTGCCCCAGCCCCACCCCTAGCATAGCCCTGCCGTCAACCCAGCCCCAGCCCTGCCCCAGCCCCAGCCCAGCCCTGCCCTCAGCCCCAGCCCCAGCCCCAGCCCCAGCCCAGCCCCAGCACCACCCTCGGCCCCAGCCCAGCCCCAGCACCACCCTCGGCCCCAGCCCAGCCCCAGCCCCAGCACTGGAACCAGCCCCAGCCCCAGCCCAGCCCCGGCCCTAGCCCTGCCCGTGCCCAGCCCCAGCCCCAGCCCTACCCCTGACCAGCCCAAGCCCCAGCCCAGCCCCAGCCATGGACCCAGCCCCAGCCCGAGCCCTGCCTCAGCCCAGCCCAAGCCACAGCCCAGCCCTGCCCCGAACCCAGACCCAGCCCGGACCCAGCCCTGCCACAGGTCCTGCCCTAGCCCTGTCGCCATCCCTGGCCCCTGCCCCAGCCCCAGCCCTGCCCCAGCCCCAGCCCAGCCCTGCCCTCAGCCCCAGCCCCAGCCCCAGCCCCAGCCCAGCCCCAGCACCACCCTCGGCCCCAGCCCAGCCCCAGCACCACCCTCGGCCCCAGCCCAGCCCCAGGCCCAGCACTGGAACCAGCCCCAGCCCCAGCCCAGCCCCGGCCCTAGCCCTGCCCATGCCCAGCCCCAGCCCCAGCCCTACCCCTGACCAGCCCAAGCCCCAGCCCAGCCCCAGCCATGGACCCAGCCCCAGCCCGAGCCCTGCCTCAGCCCAGCCCAAGCCACAGCCCAGCCCTGCCCCGAACCCAGACCCAGCCCGGACCCAGCCCTGCCACAGGTCCTGCCCTAGCCCTGTCGCCATCCCTGGCCCCTGCCCCAGCCCCAGTCCTGCCCGTCTCCGCCCCAAACCCCAGCCCTGCGCCAGCCCTGCCCTCAGCCCAGCCCCAGCCCCAGCCCGGCACCAGCCCTGCCCCAGCCCCGGCCACAGCCCTAGCCCAGCCCCAGCCCATTCCCAGCCCTGCCCCAGTCCCAGCCCCAGTCCCAGCCCCAACCATGGCCCCAGGCCAGCCCTAACCTAGCCCTGCCCCAGCCCCAGGCCTAGCCCAGCCCTGCCCTCAGCCCAGCCCCAGCCCTGGTACCAGGCCCAGCCCTACCCCGAACCCAGCCCCAGCCCAGCACAGCCCTGCCCCATCACAGCCCCCATTCCCAGCCCTTCCCCAGCCCTGCCTCAGCCCCGGCCCCAGCCCTGTCCCCAGCCCCAGCCACAGCCCAGACCCAGCCCTGTCCCAGTGCCCGCCCCTGCCCCAGCCCCAGTCCTGCCCCATCCCAGCCCCCAGCCCCAGCCATGCCCCAACCCTGCCCTCAGCCCAGCCCTGTCCCCAGCCCAGCCCCAGCCCTGCCCCAGTCCCAGCCACAGCCCAGCCCCAGCCCCAGCCGTGCCCCAACCCTGCCCTCAGCCCAGCCCTCAGCCCAGCCCTGTCCCCAGCCCTGCCCCAGACCTGCCCCAGCTCCGGCCCTAGCCCTGTCCCCAGCCCCGGCCCCAGCCCCAGCCCCAGTCCTGCCCCATCCCAGCCCCCAGCCCCAGCCGTGCCCCAACCCTGCCCTCAGCCCAGCCCTGTCCCCAGCCCAGCCCCAGCCCTGCCCCATCCCCAGCCACAGCCCAGCCCCAGCCCTGGACCCAGACCCTGCCCCAGACCCAGACCCAGCCCCAGTCCTGCCCCAGCCCCACCCCTAGCATAGCCCTGCCGTCAACCCAGCCCCAGCCCTGCCCCAGCCCCAGCCCAGCCCTGCCCTCAGCCCCAGCCCCAGCCCCAGCCCCAGCCCAGCCCCAGCACCACCCTCGGCCCCAGCCCAGCCCCAGCACCACCCTCGGCCCCAGCCCAGCCCCAGCCCCAGCACTGGAACCAGCCCCAGCCCCAGCCCAGCCCCGGCCCTAGCCCTGCCCATGCCCAGCCCCAGCCCCAGCCCTACCCCTGACCAGCCCAAGCCCCAGCCCAGCCCCAGCCATGGACCCAGCCCCAGCCCGAGCCCTGCCTCAGCCCAGCCCAAGCCACAGCCCAGCCCTGCCCCGAACCCAGACCCAGCCCGGACCCAGCCCTGCCACAGGTCCTGCCCTAGCCCTGTCGCCATCCCTGGCCCCTGCCCCAGCCCCAGCCCTGCCCCAGCCCCAGCCCAGCCCTGCCCTCAGCCCCAGCCCCAGCCCCAGCCCCAGCCCAGCCCCAGCACCACCCTCGGCCCCAGCCCAGCCCCAGCACCACCCTCGGCCCCAGCCCAGCCCCAGCCCCAGCACTGGAACCAGCCCCAGCCCCAGCCCAGCCCCGGCCCTAGCCCTGCCCATGCCCAGCCCCAGCCCCAGCCCTACCCCTGACCAGCCCAAGCCCCAGCCCAGCCCCAGCCATGGACCCAGCCCCAGCCCGAGCCCTGCCTCAGCCCAGCCCAAGCCACAGCCCAGCCCTGCCCCGAACCCAGACCCAGCCCGGACCCAGCCCTGCCACAGGTCCTGCCCTAGCCCTGTCGCCATCCCTGGCCCCTGCCCCAGCCCCAGTCCTGCCCATCTCCGCCCCAAACCCCAGCCCTGCGCCAGCCCTGCCCTCAGCCCAGCCCCAGCCCCAGCCCGGCACCAGCCCTGCCCCAGCCCCGGCCACAGCCCTAGCCCAGCCCCAGCCCATTCCCAGCCCTGCCCCAGTCCCAGCCCCAGTCCCAGCCCCAACCATGGCCCCAGGCCAGCCCTAACCTAGCCCTGCCCCAGCCCCAGGCCTAGCCCAGCCCTGCCCTCAGCCCAGCCCCAGCCCTGGTACCAGGCCCAGCCCTACCCCGAACCCAGCCCCAGCCCAGCACAGCCCTGCCCCATCACAGCCCCCATTCCCAGCCCTTCCCCAGCCCTGCCTCAGCCCCGGCCCCAGCCCTGTCCCCAGCCCCAGCCACAGCCCAGACCCAGCCCTGTCCCAGTGCCCTCCCCTGCCCCAGCCCCAGTCCTGCCCCATCCCAGCCCCCAGCCCCAGCCATGCCCCAACCCTGCCCTCAGCCCAGCCCTGTCCCCAGCCCAGCCCCAGCCCTGCCCCAGTCCCAGCCACAGCCCCAGCCCCAGCCACAGCCCAGCCCCAGCCCTATCCCTGCCCACAGCCCAGCCGCAGCCCCAGCCCAGCCCCAGCCCACGCCCAGACCCAGCCCAGCCCCTGCCCGGGACGAGCCCCAGCCCCACCCCAGCTTCACCCCCAGCCCTAGCCCTGCCCCAGCCCATCCCCAGCCACAGCCCAGCCCCAGCCCTGGACCCAGACCCAGCCCCAGACCCAGACCCACACTCGTCCCCAGCCCAGCCCCTGCACCAGCCCTAGTCCTGCCCCATCCCTGCCCCATCCCCAGCCCTGGACCAAGCCCCAGCCCCAGCCCCACCCCCAGCCTCAGCCCCGGACCCAGCCCAGCCCCAGCCCCATCCATGACCCCAGCCCCAGCCCTAGCCCAGCCCCGCCCTCAGCCCAGCCCCACGCCTGGACCCAGCCCCAACCCTGCCCCGAACCCAGCCCCAGCCCAGCCCCAGCCCTGCCCCAGCTCCGGCCCTAGCCCTGTCCCCAGCCCCGGCCCCTGCCCCAGCTCCATTCCTGCCCCATCCCAGCCCCCAGCCCCAGCCGTGCCCCAACCCTGCCCTCAGCCCAGCCCTGTCCCCAGCCCAGCCCCTACCCTGCCCCAGTCCCAGCCACAGCCCCGGCCTTAGCCACAGCCCAGCCCCAGCCCTATCCCTGCCCACAGCCCAAGCCCCAGCCCCAGCCCCATCCGTTCCCCCAGCCTAGCCCATCCCCATCCCCATCCCTGCCCCCAGCCTAGCCCCAGACCCAGCCCTACTCCAGCCCTGCCCCAGCCTCAGGCCCAGCCCTGCCCCAGCCCCAGCCCGGCCCCAGCCCGGCCCCAGCCCTGTCCCCAGCCTTGGCCCCTGCCCCAGCCCCACCCTCATCCCCAGCCCAGCCCCAGCCCCAGGCCCAGCCCTGCACCGAACCCAGCCCCAGCCCGGCCCCAGCCCAGCCCCAGCCCTGTCCCCGGCCTCGGCCCCTACCCCAGCCCCAGCACTGCCCCAGCCCAGCCCCAGACACTGCCCAGCCCCAGCACTGGACTCAGCCCCAGCCCCAGCCCTGGCCCTAGCCCATACCTAGCCCAGCCCAGCCCCAGCCCAACGCCTGGACCCAGCCCCAACCCTGCCCCGAACCCAGCCCATGTCCAGCCCCAGCCCTGCCCCAGCTCCAGCCCTAGCCCTGTCCCCAGCCCCGGCCCCAGCCCAACCCCAGTCCTGCCCCATCCCAGCCCCCAGCCCCAGCCGTGCCCCAACCCTGCCCTGAGCCCAGCCCTGTCCCCAGCCTCAGGCCCAGCCCTGCCCCAGCCCCAGCCCCAGCCCGGCCCCAGCCCGGCCCCAGCCCTGTCCCCAGCCTCGGCCCCTGCCCCAGCCCCACCCTCATCCCCAGCCCAGCCCCAGCCCCAGGCCCAGCCCTGCACCGAACCCAGCCCCAGCCCGGCCCCAGCCCAGCCCCAGCCCTGTCCCCAGCCTCGGCCCCTGCCCCAGCCCCAGCCCTGCCCCAGCCCCAGCCCTGGCCCCAGCCCAGCCCTAGCCCAGCCCAGCCCCAGCCCCAGCCCTAGACCCAGCCCCAGCCCCAGCCCAGCCCCAGCCCCAGCCCCAGCCCTGCACCGACCCCAGCCCCAGCCTGGCCGCAGCCCTGCCCCAGCTCGGGCCCCAGCCCTGTCCCCAGCCCTGGCCGCTGCACCAGCCCTAGTCCTGCCCCATCCCAGCCCAGCCCCAGACCTGGACCCAGCCCCAGCCCCAGCCCCTGCCCTGCCCTCAGCCCAGCCCCAGCCCTACCCCAGCCCCAGCCCCAGCCCAGCCCCAGCCCTGCTACAGGCCCAGCCCCAGTCCCAGCCCCAGCTCTGGCCCCAGGCCAGCCCTAACCAAGCCCGGCCCCAGCCCCAGGCCTAGCCCAGCCCTGCCCTCAGCCCAGCCCCAGCCCTAGAACCAGGCCCAGCCCTGCCCCGAACCCAGCCCCAGCCCAGCCCCAGGTCTGCCCCAGCTCGGGCCCCAGCCCTGTCCCCAGCCTTGGCCCCTGCCCCAGCCCCAGTCCTGCCCCATCCCAGCCCCCATCCCCAGCCCTGCCCCAGCCTCGGGCCCAGCCCCAGCCCTGGACCCAGCCCAGCCCCAGCCCAGGCCCAGCCACCGCCCAGAACCAGCCCTGGGCCCAGCCCCAGCCCCAGCCCCTGCCATGCCCCAGCACCAGCCCTGCACCGAACCCAGCCCAATCCCTGCCCCAGGCCCAGCCCTAGCCCAGCCCTGACCCAGCCCCCGCTCTGCCCCAGCCCCAGCCCTAGCCCAGCCCTGCTCTCAGCCCAGCCCCAGGCCTGGACCCAGCCCCAGCCCGGACCCAGCCCTGCCCCAGCTCCTGCCGTAGCCTTGTCCCTAGCCTTGGCCCCTGCCCCAGCCCCAGTCCTGCCCCATCCCAGCCCCCAGCCCCAGCCCTAGCCCAGCCACAGCCGCAGCCCTGTCCCCAGCGCAGCCCCAGCCCTGCCCCTGTCCCCAGCCCCGGCCCCTGCACCAGCCCTAGTCCTGCCCCATTCCCGCCCCATCCCCAGCCCTGCCCTCAGCCCAGCCCCAGCCCCATCCATGCCCTCAGTCCTAGCCCTAGCCCAGCCCTGCCCTCAGCCCAGCCCCATGCCTGGACCCAGCCCCAGCCCTGGCCCGAACCCAGCCCCAGCCCAGCCCCAGCCCTGCCCCAGCTCTGGCCCTAGCCCTGTCCCCAGCCCCGGCCCCTGCCCCAGCCCCAGTCCTGCCCCATCCCAGCCCCCAGCCCCAGCCGTGCCCCAGCCCTGCCCTCAGCCCAGCCCTGTCCCCAGCCACAGCCTCGGCCCCAGCCACAGCCCAGCCCCAGTCCTATCCTGGCCCCCAGCCCAGCCCCAACCCCAGCCCTGCCCCAGCCCACGCCCAGCCCCAGCCCAGCCCCAACCCCAGCCCAGCCCCAGCCCTACCCCAGCCTCAGCCCCAGCCCTGGACCCAGACCCATCCCCAGACCCAGACCCAGCCCTGCCCCAGCCCCATCCCTAGCCTAGCCCTGCCCTCAACCCAGCCCCAGCACTGCCCCAGCCCCAGCCCAGCCCCTGCCCGGGACCCAGCCCCAGCCCAGCCGTGCCCTCAGCCCCAGCCCCAGCCCCAGCCCCACCCTCGGCCCCAGCCCAGCCCCAGCCCCACCCCTGGACCCAGACCCAGCCCCAGACACAGACCCAGCCCTGCCCCAGCCCCATCCCTAGCCTAGCCCTGCCCTCAACCCAGCACCAGCCCTGGACCCAGCCCCAGCCCAGCCCTGCCCTCAGCCCCAGCCCCAGCTCCAGCCCCAGCCCCAGCCCCACCCTCGGCCCCAGCCCAGCCCCAGCCCCAGCCCTGGACCCAGCCCCGGCCCCTCCCCAGTCCCATCCCTATCCCTGCCCCCAGCCCAGCCCCGGTCCCAGCCCAGCCCCAGCTCAGCCCCAGCCCTGTCTCCAGCCCCTGCCCCAGCCCCACCCTCGTCCCCAGCTCCAGCCCCTGCCCCAGCCCCACCCTCATCCCCAGCCGAGCCCCTGCCCAAGCCCTACCCCAGCCCAGTCCCGGTCCCAGCCCAGGCCCCAGCCCTATCCGTTCCCCCAGCCCAGCACATCCCCATCCCCATCCCTGCCCCCAGCCCAGCCCCAGCCCCAGCCCTACTCCAGCCCTGCCCCAGCCTCAGGCCCAGCCCTGCCCCAGGCCCAGCCCAGACCCCAGCCCAGCCCCTACCACCGCCCAGCCCCAGCCCTGGACCCAGCCCCAGCCCCAGACCTGGCTCCAGCCCAGGCCTAGCCCAGCCCAGCCCCAGCCCCAGCCCTGGACCCAGCCCCAGCCCCAGCCCCCGCCATGCCCCAGCCCCAGCCCTGCACCGAACCCAGCCCCAGCCTGGCCCCAGTCCTGCCCCAGCCCGGCCCCAGCCCTGGCCTAGCTCCAGCCCTAGCCCTGTCCCCAGCCCTGCCCCAGTCCCAACCTCGTCCCCAGCCCAGCCCCTGCCCCAGACCTACCCTTAGCCCAGCCCCTGCACCAGACCTACCCGAGCCCAGCCCCGGTCCCAGCCCAGCCCCAGCCCTGCCCCAGCCCCAGCCCTGGCCCCAGCCCAGCCCTAGCCCAGCCCAGCCCCAGCCCCAGCCCTAGACCCAGCCCCAGCCCCAGCCCAGCCCCAGCCCCAGCCCCAGCCCTGCACCGACCCCAGCCCCAGCCTGGCCGCAGCCCTGCCCCAGCTCGGGCCCCAGCCCTGTCCCCAGCCCTGGCCGCTGCACCAGCCCTAGTCCTGCCCCATCCCAGCCCAGCCCCAGACCTGGACCCAGCCCCAGCCCCAGCCCCTGCCCTGCCCTCAGCCCAGCCCCAGCCCTACCCCAGCCCCAGCCCCAGCCCAGCCCCAGCCCTGCTACAGGCCCAGCCCCAGTCCCAGCCCCAGCTCTGGCCCCAGGCCAGCCCTAACCAAGCCCGGCCCCAGCCCCAGGCCTAGCCCAGCCCTGCCCTCAGCCCAGCCCCAGCCCTAGAACCAGGCCCAGCCCTGCCCCGAACCCAGCCCCAGCCCAGCCCCAGGTCTGCCCCAGCTCGGGCCCCAGCCCTGTCCCCAGCCTTGGCCCCTGCCCCAGCCCCAGTCCTGCCCCATCCCAGCCCCCATCCCCAGCCCTGCCCCAGCCTCGGGCCCAGCCACCGCCCAGAACCAGCCCTGGGCCCAGCCCCAGCCCCAGCCCCTGCCATGCCCCAGCACCAGCCCTGCACCGAACCCAGCCCAATCCCTGCCCCAGGCCCAGCCCTAGCCCAGCCCTGACCCAGCCCCCGCTCTGCCCCAGCCCCAGCCCTAGCCCAGCCCTGCTCTCAGCCCAGCCCCAGGCCTGGACCCAGCCCCAGCCCGGACCCAGCCCTGCCCCAGCTCCTGCCGTAGCCTTGTCCCTAGCCTTGGCCCCTGCCCCAGCCCCAGTCCTGCCCCATCCCAGCCCCCAGCCCCAGCCCTAGCCCAGCCACAGCCGCAGCCCTGTCCCCAGCGCAGCCCCAGCCCTGCCCCTGTCCCCAGCCCCGGCCCCTGCACCAGCCCTAGTCCTGCCCCATTCCCGCCCCATCCCCAGCCCTGCCCTCAGCCCAGCCCCAGCCCCATCCATGCCCTCAGTCCTAGCCCTAGCCCAGCCCTGCCCTCAGCCCAGCCCCATGCCTGGACCCAGCCCCAGCCCTGGCCCGAACCCAGCCCCAGCCCAGCCCCAGCCCTGCCCCAGCTCTGGCCCTAGCCCTGTCCCCAGCCCCAGCCCCTGCCCCAGCCCCAGTCCTGCCCCATCCCAGCCCCCAGCCCCAGCCGTGCCCCAGCCCTGCCCTCAGCCCAGCCCTGTCCCCAGCCACAGCCTCGGCCCCAGCCACAGCCCAGCCCCAGTCCTATCCTGGCCCCCAGCCCAGCCCCAACCCCAGCCCTGCCCCAGCCCACGCCCAGCCCCAGCCCAGCCCCAACCCCAGCCCAGCCCCAGCCCTACCCCAGCCTCAGCCCCAGCCCTGGACCCAGACCCATCCCCAGACCCAGACCCAGCCCTGCCCCAGCCCCATCCCTAGCCTAGCCCTGCCCTCAACCCAGCCCCAGCACTGCCCCAGCCCAGCCCCTGCCCGGGACCCAGCCCCAGCCCAGCCGTGCCCTCAGCCCCAGCCCCAGCCCCAGCCCCACCCTCGGCCCCAGCCCAGCCCCAGCCCCACCCCTGGACCCAGACCCAGCCCCAGACACAGACCCAGCCCTGCCCCAGCCCCATCCCTAGCCTAGCCCAGCCCTCAACCCAGCACCAGCCCTGGACCCAGCCCCAGCCCAGCCCTGCCCTCAGCCCCAGCCCCAGCTCCAGCCCCAGCCCCAGCCCCAGCCCCACCCTCGGCCCCAGCCCAGCCCCAGCCCCAGCCCTGGACCCAGCCCCGGCCCCTCCCCAGTCCCATCCCTATCCCTGCCCCCAGCCCAGCCCCGGTCCCAGCCCAGCCCCAGCTCAGCCCCAGCCCTGTCTCCAGCCCCTGCCCCAGCCCCACCCTCGTCCCCAGCTCCAGCCCCTGCCCCAGCCCCACCCTCATCCCCAGCCGAGACCCTGCCCAAGCCCTACCCCAGCCCAGTCCCGGTCCCAGCCCAGGCCCCAGCCCTATCCGTTCCCCCAGCCCAGCCCATCCCCATCCCCATCCCTGCCCCCAGCCCAGCCCCAGCCCCAGCCCTACTCCAGCCCTGCCCCAGCCTCAGGCCCAGCCCTGCCCCAGGCCCAGCCCAGACCCCAGCCCAGCCCCTACCACCGCCCAGCCCCAGCCCTGGACCCAGCCCCAGCCCCAGACCTGGCTCCAGCCCAGGCCTAGCCCAGCCCAGCCCCAGCCCCAGCCCTGGACCCAGCCCCAGCCCCAGCCCCCGCCATGCCCCAGCCCCAGCGCTGCACCGAACCCAGCCCCAGCCTGGCCCCAGTCCTGCCCCAGCCCGGCCCCAGCCCTGGCCTAGCTCCAGCCCTAGCCCTGTCCCCAGCCCTGCCCCAGTCCCAACCTCATCCCCAGCCCAGCCCCTGCCCCAGACCTACCCTTAGCCCAGCCCCTGCCCCAGACCTAGCCGAGCCCAGCCCCGGTCCCAGCCCAGGCCCAGCCCTGCCGCAGCCCAAGCCCCAGCCATAGCCCCAGCCCCAGCCCCATCCGTTCCCACAGCCCATCCCAGCCCCATCCCTATCCCTGCCCCCAGCCCTGCCCCAGCCCCAGCCCTTCTCCAGCTCTGCCCCAGCCTCGGGCCCAGCCCTGCCCCAGGCCAAGTCCAGACCCCAGCCCAGCCCCACCCTCATCCCCAGCCCAGCCCCAGCCCTATCCCTGCCCACAGCCCAGCCGCAGCTCCAGCCCTGCCCCAGCCCACACCCAGCCCCAGCCCAGCCCCTGCCCGGGACGAGCCCCAGACCCACCCCAGCCTCACCCCCAGCCCTAGCCCTGCCCCAGCCCATCCCCAGCCACAGCCCAGCCCCAGCCCTGGCCCCAGCCCCAGCCCCAGCCCAGCCCCGGCCCCAGCCTACTGCAAGAAGGGGGCCGCTTTAACGACCAATTTGATCAGCGGATTCCACTTTATTGAGCATCAGACACATCTTATATACAGTTTGCTATAATTATGCCCACTTGGCAACATACTATTGGTTGCTCTCTAAAAGGTTACATCATTGTTTTCACAACTCTGTGGAATTCTTCTATCCGGCCTAATTGCTCTCTTTCCCAGATCTCGCCTCTTCCTTATCTTGCTTGCCTCCCATCTCAGGGGCAGCTGGACTTCAGCATACCAAGCAATCAGCACTTTCTCACATCTCCTT
Organism: Melanerpes formicivorus; assembly: GCF_026170545.1. NCBI lineage: Eukaryota > Metazoa > Chordata > Aves > Piciformes > Picidae > Melanerpes > Melanerpes formicivorus. The sequence continues at coordinate 15,908 of NW_027142990.1, read as the reverse complement.
TCCGCCAGTATATTATCAACAGAGAATTCTTCAAGGCCTGAATTGCACAGGTGTTCCTGGGACCCATGTCCCCTCTTGTCCGACAACAATTCCCCCGTTTTTCTTTTGTGCAAGTAAGGCCTTGGAAGTTATTCTTTGAACACTTTGCATAATACAATTATAAACAAGTTTAACAATAATCAAAATGAGTACAATGATACCTAAGAACCTTAAAACTTACTACTATAATTAACAAACATATTTACATTAAGTCTGGGTATCCCTATCAGACATGTCTGAAAAAGTTCAATCAATTCATTATTACCTGTTATGTTGCATCTTTATTTTCTCTAGGATGGTCAAAAATCATAATTTGTTTAATGGTAGCAAGATTTCTTTAATCTGTAAAGGTAGATCTGGCCAGGCTCTAGCTTCACAGACAGAAAACTTGCAGGCAATCAGCAAGAGCAAAAGAGCTTCATTGCTTTGCCCAATATAAAATTACCCATAATAATGTGTTTTTGCTCATCCTAGTAATACTAATCTCTTATTGGTACCAACTTCACCCAAAAAGCAACCTTACAATAGTTTTCTTCATCTTATATAGTTTCATCATCTATATAAGCAAACTTATGCTAAATAGAAGGGAGGCATATGATAGTCTTAGAATAGGTGGTCAAATCCCTTCTCCCTACATTCAGTGTGGTAAGGGTCAGAGCATCCACTTTCACACATGCTCAATTGTGCAGGCTTCTTATCTGAAGAAAACAAATTCCCAGTTCTGAATGTTTATCTTTAAGACAGCTCCTTCTCAGCCGTGATGTCTCCAATTAACCAGACAGTGTCCTTGCAAGTATGCAAGATAGGTTTCTTTCTCTTTATCCTCTAAACAGGCCTCACAAGATCCTGACCCTTAATCCCAGTGCACTCTAAGTCTTACAATTTTAACACAAATCACCTGTATATTCATCACAATTCCCCCCTTTTTTTTTTTTTTTTTTGTCACCATTGATTTGTGTTAAAATTTCCAGATATTTCAGAACCTTCTTAATTGGATCATAATTAAGTTCATCTGTTCTGATCACATTCTGATCATAATTCTCTACTTGTAACTCATTGACATGAGCAATCTTACTTAAAGGTCTTAGTATTTTGTAACAACAATTGCAGAGTATTATGCATAGCAATATTACAATTATTCCAACAATATTACAAACAAATGTTTAAGCCAATTTAGGTTTGGTAACCAGAAAGTTAACTTATCCCATATTTCTTTAAATCCACAAGAAGTATCATCTAAAGAAATCTGATGTAATATCTGATTGTGGTTTACAATCGCCTGTAAATCTGTTTCCACTCGTTTATCTAGATTAACATAACTACAACAACTTACATTTATGACTACACATACACCCCCTTCCTTAACATATAAAAAATCCAAAGCTAATCTATTCTGAGTAGATATTTTCGAGAGACTATTGATTTCATTTGCTGCGCTTTTATTGCATCTGTGCTTGCATTTACTATGATTTCAACTGTAGCAGAAAAATTTACCATTGCTTTTTCAAGTTCAAGTCTTTTCTCTCTGGTCTGATCAAGATTCCACACATGGGAACATGGTTTTTTATTTCGATTGGACTACTTATGTACAAATAGGGTTAGGATCAAAATTAGGCTCCACCAAGTATATGTGAACTCTGCCTCCTCGGCCTGCTGGGGTGCAACCAGCAGCCGGGTGTATTTTCTTCTCGGCAGCAGTTACATTCTTCAGGAGCCCTACAGATTTTTTAACTCCTTAACCCACTTCAAAATTCCATTTGGAGTCTCTTCTCTACTTCCTTGGTTAGTTCGTTTACCATTTCCCATTGTGCTTTTGTTATTTCAATTCCTCTGCCTTCAAAATCTTATGTCTCTTACTTTTCCTTTTACTAATCCTTTTAATTATTCCTGATATTTCCCAACTAAAATTTCTCTAGTCTTTATTTCCCACTTATGCCAATCCCTTTCAATAATTTTCCATGGGGATTTAAATCCTTTTTCTCACCACAAAATAGGTTTTCTGTATTTACCAGCCCAAACTGCCTATTTTCAAAGTCAGCATTCAGGACAAATTTTTATTTTTTTTTTTTTTTTTTGATTGATGCTTTTGACCCCAGATTATCAGAACAGTTATTGTGATCGATGTTCGACTTCATGGGAAATGCTGTTTCCTCTCAGTCTTGGTTCTTCTGCACATTAGTGAAGGAATAGTTGTTAAAATTAATACCTATTTACTACAAACCTTAACTTATGCTAATACCAAAAATCCTTAAACCCTTAAAAAACTATGTTAAAATTAATCCATCAAATCAGTGTCTAAAAAGAAATAAAATTGTTACATTAACTAAAAAAAAACACTTTCCAAAATTAAAACCTGTTTATACATTCCTTAACTATATTACATGGAGCTCCTTTGAAATGCCTAGGCAGACAACTAAGAAGGTTCGAACCAAAAGAAAATCTTACAATTTGAACTGTTAACTAAGTGCATACACCTGACTGCAATCACTATGTACTAAGTACTTATAAATACCAAATGCTTACTTATTCATTATGCTTATTAGAAAAACTTAACAAAACTCTAAATAACAAATCTCTAAAAGACGTTACAATCAGAAATGACAACATGAGTACTGTTGCTTTAAATCAGAGCAGAGTAGTGCGGCTAAAGCCGCTGCGGGGGAAAGGGGTGGGGGCTGCTGCCGTGGCAGCTGCTCCGCTGCTACTGTCGGCGCTGTCGGTATCGGTGGTGCGTCAGCCGGTACCGCCTTGGTCGGAGCCGTCGGTATCCGCGGGGGCCGGCAGGGCTCGCGGGGGGAGTGCGGTGGCAGGAACGCTGTAACCGCGAGCCTCCAAGCGCTCCATTTTTTCTAAGAGGGGCCGTAAAGCAAAGTCGGCGCTGTTTGAATTCCTCGCTGCCGGTGTTATCTTCCGAGTCCGAGCCGTCGCTGGCGATGTCAGAGGAAGGTTCCCCGCTGTGTGCAAACGGCAGTGGTGACGGCTGGTAAACGCGGTGTGGTCGCCGCAAGATGTATCGGGGGCGGCCCCGGTCGATCGGTCGACAGTTCTCAGACACATCTTTCAGCTGCAACTCAGATACACCTGGCGCTGCATCTCGTCCTGACAAAGTTGCTCTAACTGCAGCAGCCATTCGCTGTTTCAGTTCGTAGGTTTTAACACAGTTCATGCATTCTCGCCACGACTTTTGCAGCTTTATAGCAGTTTTATCACCATCTATAACCAAGTCCCACAACTTGTTCCTGTATTCTCTCCAACAAGCTTCATCAAAATAACTATCTCCGCTAGGGAAATGCCCTAAAGCGGATCTATGGGCCAAAAGTCCAGGCATTACTTTAGAAGATATCTCCGCCTTACGCTTTTCGATGACACTGTATTTCGCCTGATGACTGCTTATAGGGTCGGCCTTGCCCTTTCGAGTTTGTGCGCAAAGGTACTAAGGCTGCCATAACCTGTTGACTATGCTCAAGCTGTTTTGTCATTGTCATTGACAACACCTCAGCCTGTTTTTGTAATCCCTTATCAATCACCTCCGTCAACATGGCCATCGGATTGCTTGGCAAGTCCTGAGCCCTCTGCAACAATTCGGCTAGCATCCATCTAGGATCTGCTGATGTAATAAGCTGTTGCGTCTGCTGGTTCCCATTCTGCATTAAACACTGCCTTAAAATTGCCTCTCGGATACCTTCTCCTACGCTTGCTGCTCTAAGTGCGGCAAGCAACTTATCCACAAATTCGCCAAGAGGTTTCTGTCTACCTTGCTTAGTTCCCATATAGTGAGGATTTGCATTTCCATCCTTCTGCTTGTCAAAAGCCATCCTTACTATCTGGGCTGATGCTTGCAAAACAGGCGGCTGTAAAAGTGCCTGTAACTCTGGTCTCTCATTCTGTCCCGTTCCACACAACTGATCTACTGTTACACCAAATAATGGATCGTTTTGCTGTCTTTGTACTCCAGCTGATTGTCTAGCTAGGTGTTCCCACTCATTCAAAGATGTCATAAATTGAGATGCTGTTAGGATCAGCTTCATAACATTATAAGAATCTCTAGGTAACATATTATAGTTCATGTAAATAAAATCAATCATCTGTCTAGCTGGTTCAGATTGAACCCCAAATTGACTCGCAGTCTGTCTTAATTGAGATAACAATTTCCATGGCAATTGGGTTACATCAGCCTGAAAAACATTTTGCTCCCCAGAGACCTGTGTATACATCACTGGAAAAGCTCGATGTGAAGCAGCCAGCCGGCTAAGCCCTTCCTGATCTCCTTCGGCGTTTAAGTGTTCTGCAACCTTTCGCCAATACTCTGCGTGCTTTCTTACATGATCTTTAACACCACCTCCAGGATCTATCGCCCTGTTTGTCTCCTCTCCCTCACTTACTTTCTTCTCCTGTACAATTTGCTCAGCTAAAAGAGACGGGGAAGGCTCCTCAGCAGAGTCCTGCGTTACAGATTGTAATTCGACTCTGCCACCTAGTCCTTTTACACACGCAGCCTTCTCCTTTCTTAAATAATCCTGAACCTCTTCTGACAAAGGCAACCCAGCATGTGTAACACTTGCTCCATTTGGGTCCGTATAATCTAATCGTACCCTGGCTTGATAAGCTGCCACTTGCTCAGCACGATGCTGATCCAATGCTGTCATAACCATCTTCCACCATTTTCCACACTCCTTTGCTCGTTTTTCATCATCTAAGCCATGCAGCCACAAGTCTTGTCCAGACTTTTTCCACTGCAATCTTTCAAACACCTCATTTGGGTCCTTAAAATATCCTAACTCTCCTGCATAGCTTAACAGCGGCACCAACTCCTTTGTAAAATTTAACTTACACTGTCGCTTTTCTAAAAAGCATATAAATAAATCATACGCTGCCTGCCTATCCATAACCGTATTTAAACGTTAATACCTGTGCGCACAGACCTCGTTTAAGCAGTTTCCGGCTCTACAGCGTCTTCGGCTTCAAGGCTGTCTTCCCTTTTCTTGCAGCCTCCGGTACTGCTATCCCGGGCCGGCCGTCTTCTTGCCTCCCGGCTTACTGCGAATCTCCCAACGTCCCGAAGAACTTCTTAAACCCTAACGTTTGTCTTCATTAGGGTCCCGTGTTCGAGCGCCACTTACTGCAAGAAGGGGGCCGCTTTAACGACCAATTTGATCAGCGGATTCCACTTTATTGAGCATCAGACACATCTTATATACAGTTTGCTATAATTATGCCCACTTGGCAACATACTATTGGTTGCTCTCTAAAAGGTTACATCATTGTTTTCACAACTCTGTGGAATTCTTCTATCCGGCCTAATTGCTCTCTTTCCCAGATCTCGCCTCTTCCTTATCTCGCTTGCCTCCCATCTCAGGGGCAGCTGGACTTCAGCATACCAAGCAATCAGCACTTTCTCACATCTCCTTTCCGCCAGTATATTATCAACAGAGAATTCTTCAAGGCCTGAATTGCACAGGTGTTCCTGGGACCCATGTCCCCTCTTGTCCGACAACACCAGCCCTGCCCATGCCCATGCCCAGCCCCAGCCCCAGCCCTTGACCCGGCCCCAGCCCCAGCCCAGCCCCAGCTCCAGCCCTGCCCCTGCCCAGCCCAAGCCACAGCCCAGCCCCAGCCCTGGACCCAGCCCCAGCCCGAGCCCTGCCCCAGCCCAGCCCAAGCCACAGCCCAGCCCAGCCCGAACCCAGACCCAGCCCGGACCCAGCCCTGCCACAGGTCCTGCCCTAGCCCTGTCGCCATCCCTGGCCCCTGCCCCAGCCCCAGTCCTGCCCATCTCCGCCCCAAACCCCAGCCCTGCGCCAGCCCTGCCCTCAGCCCAGCCCCAGCCCCAGCCCTGCCCCAGCCCTACCCTCGTCCCCAGCCCAGCCCCTGCCCAAGCCCTGCCCCTGCCCAAGCCCTACCCCAGCCCAGTCCCGGTCCCAGCCCAGGCCCCAGCCCTGCCCCAGCCCAAGCCCCAGCCCCAGCCCCATCCGTTCCCCCAGCCCAGCCCATCCCCATCCCCATCCCTGCCCCCAGCCTAGCCCCAGCCCCATCCCTACTCCAGCCCTGCCCCAGCCTCAGGCCCAGCCCTGCCCCAGGCCCAGCCCAGACCCCAGCCCACCCCCTGCCACCGCCCAGCCCCAGCCCTGCACCGAACCCAGCCCCAGCCTGGCCCCAGCCCTGCCCCAGCCCAAGCCCCAGCCCCAGCCCCATCCGTTCCCCCAGCCCAGCCCATCCCCATCCCCATCCCTGCCCCCAGCCTAGCCCCAGCCCCATCCCTACTCCAGCCCTGCCCCAGCCTCAGGCCCAGCCCTGCCCCAGGCCCAGCCCAGACCCCAGCCCACCCCCTGCCACCGCCCAGCCCCAGCCCTGCACCGAACCCAGCCCCAGCCTGGCCACCGCCCAGCCCCAGCCCTGTCCCTAACCCCGGCCCCTGCCCCAGCCCCAGTCCTGAACCATCCCAGCCCCAGACCCACCCCTGCCCCATCCTGGCCCCAGCCACAGCCCAGCCCCAGCCCCGGCCCCAGCCCTGCCCCAGCCACAGCCCTAGCCCAGCCCTGCCCTTAGCCCAGCCCCAGCCTGGCCCCAGCCCTGTCCCCAGCCCCTGCCCCAGCCCCACCCTCGTCTCCAGCCCAGCCCCTGCCCCAGACCTACCCCAGCCTAGCCCCAGTCCCAGCCCAGCCCCAGCTCAGCCCCAGCCCTGACTCCAGCCCCTGCCCCAGCCCCACCCTTGTCCCCAGCTCCAGCCCCTGCCCCAGCCCCACCCTCATCCCCAGCCGAGCCCCTGCCCAAGCCCTACCCCAGCCCAGTCCCGGTCCCAGCCCAGGCCCCAGCCCTATCCGTTCCCCCAGCCCAGCCCATCCCCATCCCCATCCCTGCCCCCAGCCCAGCCCCAGCCCCAGCCCTACTCCAGTCCTGCCCCAGCCTCAGGCCCAGCCCTGCCCCAGGCCCAGCCCAGACCCCAGCCCAGCCCCTACCACCGCCCAGCCCCAGCCCTGGACCCAGCCCCAGCCCCAGACCTGGCTCCAGCCCAGGCCTAGCCCAGCCCAGCCCCAGCCCCAGCCCTGGACCCAGCCCCAGCCCCAGCCCCAGCCCCCGCCATGCCCCAGCCCCAGTCCTGCACCGAACCCAGCCCCAGCCTGGCCCCAGTCCTGCCCCAGCCCGGCCCCAGCCCTGGCCTAGCTCCGGCCCTAGCCCTGTCCCCAGCCCTGCCCCAGTCCCAACCTCGTCCCCAGCCCAGCCCCTGCCCCAGACCTACCCTTAGCCCAGCCCCTGCCCCAGACCTAGCCGAGCCCAGCCCCGGTCCCAGCCCAGGCCCAGCCCTGCCGCAGCCCAAGCCCCAGCCATAGCCCCAGCCCCAGCCCCATCCGTTCCCACAGCCCATCCCAGCCCCATCCCTATCCCTGCCCCCAGCCCTGCCCCAGCCCCAGCCCTTCTCCAGCTCTGCCCCAGCCTCGGGCCCAGCCCTGCCCCAGGCCCAGTCCAGACCCCAGCCCAGCCCCACCCTTGTCCCCAGCCCAGCCCAAGCCCCAGGCCCAGCCCTGCACCGAACCCAGCCCCAGCCCGGCCCCAGCCCAGCCCCAGCCCTGTCCCCAGCCCCGGCCCCTGCCCCAGCCCCAGCCCTGCCCCAGCCCCAGCCCTGGCCCCAGCCCAGCCCTAGCCCAGCCCAGCCCCAGCCCCAGCCCTAGACCCAGACCCAGCCCCAGCCCAGCCCCAGCCCCAGCCCTGCACCGACCCCAGCCCCAGCCTGGCCGCAGCCCTGCCCCAGCTCGGGCCCCAGCCCTGTCCCCAGCCCTGGCCGCTGCACCAGCCCTAGTCCTGCCCCATCCCAGCCCAGCCCCAGACCTGGACCCAGCCCCAGCCCCAGCCCCTGCCCTGCCCTCAGCCCAGCCCCAGCCCTACCCCAGCCCCAGCCCCAGCCCAGCCCCAGCCCTGCTACAGGCCCAGCCCCAGTCCCAGCCTCAGCTCTGGCCCCAGGCCAGCCCTAACCAAGCCCGGCCCCAGCCCCAGGCCTAGCCCAGCCCTGCCCTCAGCCCAGCCCCAGCCCTAGAACCAGGCCCAGCCCTGCCCCGAACCCAGCCCCAGCCCAGCCCCAGGTCTGCCCCAGCTCGGGCCCCAGCCCTGTCCCCAATCCCGGCCCCTGCCCCAGCCCCAGTCCTGCCCCATCCCAGCCCCCATCCCCAGCCCTGCCCCAGCCTCGGGCCCAGCCCCAGCCCTGGACCCAGCCCAGCCCCAGCCCAGGCCCAGCCACCGCCCAGAACCAGCCCTGGGCCCAGCCCCAGCCCCAGCCCCTGCCATGCCCCAGCACCAGCCCTGCACCGAACCCAGCCCAATCCCTGCCCCAGGCCCAGCCCTAGCCCAGCCCTGACCCAGCCCCCGCTCTGCCCCAGCCCCAGCCCTAGCCCAGCCCTGCTCTCAGCCCAGCCCCAGGCCTGGACCCAGCCCCAGCCCGGACCCAGCCCTGCCCCAGCTCCGGCCGTAGCCTTGTCCCTAGCCTCGGCCCCTGCCCCAGCCCCAGTCCTGCCCCATCCCAGCCCCCAGCCCCAGCCCTAGCCCATCCACAGCCGCAGCCCTGTCCCCAGCCCAGCCCCAGCCCTGCCCCTGTCCCCAGCCCCGGCCCCTGCACCAGCCCTAGTCCTGCCCCATTCCCGCCCCATCCCCAGCCCTGCCCTCAGCCCAGCCCCATGCCTGTACCCAGCCCCAGCCCTGGCCCGAACCCAGCCCCAGCCCAGCCCCAGCCCTGCCCCAACTCCGGCCCTAGCCCTGTCCCCAGCCCCGGCCCCTGCCCCAGCCCCAGTCCTGCCCCATCCCAGCCCCCAGCCCCAGCCGTGCCCCAGCCCTGCCCTCAGCCCAGCCCTGTCCCCAGCCACAGCCTCGGCCCCAGCCACAGCCCAGCCCCAGTCCTATCCTGGCCCCCAGCCCAGCCCCAACCCCAGCCCTGCCCCAGCCCACGCCCAGCCCCAGCCCAGCCCCAACCCCAGCCCAGCCCCAGCCTCAGCCCCAGCCCTGGACCCAGACCCATCCCCAGACCCAGACCCAGCCCTGCCCCAGCCCCATCCCTAGCCTAGCCCTGCCCTCAACCCAGCCCCAGCCCTGCCCCAGCCCAGCCCAAGCCACAGCCTAGCCATGCCCCGAACCCAGACCCAGACCGGACCCAGCCCTGCCACAGGTCCTGCCCTAGCCCTGCCCCGGTCCCAGCCACAGCCCCGGCCCAAGCCACAGCCCAACCCCAGTCCTATCCCTGGCCCCTGCCCCAGCCCCAGTCCTGCCCATCTCCGCCCCAAACCCCAGCCCTGCGCCAGCCTCGGGCCCAGCCCCAGCCCGGCACCAGCCCTGCCCCAGCCCCGGCCACAGCCCCAGCTCCAGCCCCAGCCCAGCCCCAGCCCTATTCCTGCCCCAGCCCTGCTCCAGTCCCAGCCCCCGTCCCAGCCCCAGCCCTGGCCCCAGGCCAGCCCTAACCTAGCCCTGCCCCAGCCCCAGGCCTAGCCCAGCCCCGCCCTCAGCCCAGCCCCAGCCCTGGTACCAGGCCCAGCCCTACCCCGAACCCAGCCCCAGCCCAGCACAGCCCTGCCCCATCACAGCCCCCATTCCCAGCCCTCCCCAAGCCCTGCCCTCAGTCCAGCCCCAGCCTCAGCCCTGCCCCAGCCCTGCCTCAGCCCTGGCCCCAGCCCTGTCCCCAGCCCCAGCCACAGCCCAGCCCATGACCAGCCCCAGCCCTTGAGCCAGCCCCAGCCCCAGCCCAGCCCCAGCCCCAGCCCTGCCCCTGCCCAGCTCAAGCCACAGCCCAGCCCCAGCCCTGGACCCAGCCCCAGCCCGAGCCCTGCCTCAGCCCAGCCCAAGCCACAGCCCAGCCCTGCCCCAAACCCAGACCCAGCCCGGACCCAGCCCTGCCACAGGTCCTGCCCTAGCCCTGTCGCCATCCCTGGCCCCTGCCCCAGCCCCAGTCCTGCCCATCTCCGCCCCAAACACCAGCCCTGCAACAGCCCTGCCCCAGCCCCACCCTCGTCCCCAGCCCAGGCCCCAGCCCTGCCCCAGCCCAAGCCCCAGCCCCAGCCCCATCCGTTCCCCCAGCCCAGCACATCCCCATCCCCATCCCTGCCCCCAGCCCAGCCCCAGCCCCAGCCCTACTCCAGCCCTGCCCCAGTCCCAGCCCCAGTCCCAGCCCCAGCCCTGGCCCCAGGCCAGCCCTAACCTAGCCCTGCCCCAGCCCCAGGCCTAGCCCAGCCCTGCCCTCAGCCCAGCCCCAGCCCTGGTACCAGGCCCAGCCCTACCCCGAACCAAGCCCCAGCCCAGCCCCAGCCCTGCCCCATCACAGCCCCCATTCCCAGCCCTTCCCAGGCCCTGCCCTCAGCCCAGCCCCAGCCCCAGCCCTGCCCCAGCCCTGCCTCAGCCCCGGCCCCAGCCCTGTCCCCAGCGCCAGCCACAGCCCAGCCCCAACCCTGCCCCAGGCCAAGCCCCAGCCCCGCCCCATTCCTGCCCAAGCCTTGGTTCCAGCCCCAGCCCAAGCACAGCCCCAGCCCGACCCCTAACTCAGCCCTCGCCCCAGCCCTGTCCACACCCCCCAGCCCCAGCCCCACCCTTGGCCCCAGCCCAGCCCCGGCCCCAGCCCTGCCCATGCCCAGCCCCAGCCCCAGCCCCAGCCCAGCCCCAGCCCTTGACCCAGCCCCAGCCCCAGCCCAGCCCCAGCCCGAGCCCTGCCCCAGCCCAGCCCAAGCCACAGCCCAGCCCTGCCCCGAATCCAGACCCAGCCCGGACCCAGCCCTGCCACAGGTCCTGCCCTAGCCCCGTCGCCATCCCTGGCCCCTGCCCCAGCCCCAGTCCTGCCCATCTCCGCCCCAAACCCCAGCCCTGCGACAGCCCTGCCCCAGCCCCACCCTCGTCCCCAGCCCAGCCCCTGCCCAAGCCCTACCCCAGCCCAGTCCCGGTCCCAGCCCAGACCCCAGCCCAGCCCCTACCACCGCCCAGCCCCAGCCCTGCACCGAACCCAGCCCCAGCCCAGACCCAGCCCTGCCCCAGCTCTGGCCGTAGCCTTGTCCCTAACCCTGGCCCCTGCCCCAGCCCCAGTCCTGCCCCATCCCAGCCCCCAGCCCCAACCCTGCCCCAGCCACAGCCGCAGCCCTGTCCCCAGCCCAGCCCCAGCCCTGCCCCTGTCCCCAGCCCCAGCCCCTGCACAGCCCTAGTCCTGCCCCATCCCCGCCCCATCCCCAGCCCTACCCTCAGCCCAGCCCCAGCCCCACCCTCAGCCCAGCCCCAGCCCCATCCATGCCCCCAGTCCCAGCCATAGCCCAGCCCTGCCCTCAGCCCAGCCCCACGCCTGGACCCAGCCCCAGCCCTGCCCCAGCCACAGCTGCAGCCCTGTCCCCAGCCCAGCCCAAGCCCTGCCCCTGTCCCCAGCCCCGGCCCCTGCACCAGCCCTAGTCCTGCCCCATCCCCCAGCCCTACCCTCAGCCCAGCCCCAGCCCCATCCATGCCCCCAGCCCCAGCCCTAGCCCAGCCCTGCCCTCAGCCCAGCCCCACGCCTGGACCCAGCCCCAGCCCTGCCCCGAACCCAGCCCCAGCCCAGCCCCAGCCCTGCCCCAGCTCTGGCCCTAGCCCTATCCCCAGCCCCGGCCCCTGTCCCAGCCCCAGTCCTGCCCCATCCCAGCCCCCAGCCCCAGCCATGCCCTCAGCCCAGCCCTGTCCCCAGCCCAGCCCCAGCCCTGCCCCAGTCCCAGCCACAGCCCCGGCCCCAGCCACAGCCCAGCCCCAGTCCTATCCTGGCCCCCAGCCCAGCCCCAACCCCAGCCCTGCCCCAGCCCACGCCCAGACCCAGCCCAGCCCCTGCCCGGGACCCAGCCCCAGCCCCACCCCAGCCTCAGCCACAGCCCTAGCCCTGCCCCTGCCCATCCCCAGCCCCAGCCCAGCCCCAGCCCTGGACCCAGCCCCAGCCCCAGACCCAGACCCAGCCCCAGCCCCAGCCCCAGCCCTGCCCTCAGCCCCAACCCCAGCCCCAGCCCCACCCTCGGCCCCAGCCCAGCCGCGGCCCCAGCCCTGCCCATGACCAGCCCCAACCCCAGCCACAGCCCCAGCCCAGCCCCAGCCCTTGACCCAGCCCCAGCCCCAGCCCTGCCCCTGCCCACCCCAAGCCACAGCCCAGCCCCAGCCATGGACCCAGCCCCAGCCCGAGCCCTGCCCCAGCCCAGCCCAAGCCACAGCCCAGCCCAGCCCCAAACCCAGACCCAGCCCGGACCCAGCCCTGCCACAGGTCCTGCCCTAGCCCTGTCGCCATCCCTGGCCCCTGCCCCCAGCCCCAGTCCTGCCCATCTCCGCCCCAAACCCCAGCCCTGCGCCAGCCCTGCCCTCAGCCCAGCCCCAGCCCCAGCCCCATCCCTGCCCAAGCCTTGGTTCCAGCCCCGGCCCCAGCACAGCCCCAGCCCTACCCCTAACTCAGCCCTAGCCCCAGCCCTGTCCACAGCCCCAGCCCCAGCCCCAGCCCCAGCCCCACCCTCGGCACCAGCCAAGCCCCAGACTCGGCTCCAACCCAGCCCCAGCCCTAGCCCTGCCCCAGTCCCCGCCCCAGTCCCAGCCCCATTCCACCCTCAGCCCCGGCCCCAGCCCTGCCCCAGCCACAGCCCTAGCCCAGCCCTGCCCTTAGCCCAGCCCCAGCCCGCCCCCAGCCCTGTCCCCAGCCCCAGCCCCTGCACCAGCCCTAGTCCTGCCCCATTCCCGCCCCATCCCCAGCCCTGCCCTCAGCCCAGCCCCAGCCCCATCCATGCCCCCAGTCCCAGCCCTAGCCCAGCCCTGCCCTCAGCCCAGCCCCACGCCTGGACCCAGCCCCAGCCCTGCCCCAGCCACAGCCGCAGCCCTGTCCCCAGCCACAGCTGCAGCCCTGTCCCCAGCCCAGCCCAAGCCCTGCCCCTGTCCCCAGCCCCGGCCCCTGCACCAGCCCTAGTCCTGCCCCATCCCAGCACTTCCCTCAGCCCAGCCCCAGCCCCATCCATGCCCCCAGTCCCAGCCCTAGCCCAGCCCTGCCCTCAGCCCAGCCGCACGCCTGGACCCAGCCCCAGCCCTGCCCCAGCCACAGCCGCAGCCCTGTCCCCAGCCACAGCTGCAGCCCTGTCCCCAGCCCAGCCCAAGCCCTGCCCCTGTCCCCAGCCCCGGCCCCTGCACCAGCCCTAGTCCTGCCCCATCCCCAGCACTTCCCTCAGCCCAGCCCCAGCCCCATCCATGCCCCCAGTCCCAGCCCTAGCCCAGCCCTGCCCTCAGCCCAGCCCCACGCCTGGACCCAGCCCCAGCCCTGCCCCGAACCCAGCCCCAGCCCAGCCCCAGCCCTGCCCCAGCTCTGGCCCTAGCCCTGTCCCCAGCCCCGGCCCCTGCCCCAGCCCCAGTCCTGCCCCATCCCAGCCCCCAGCCCCAGCCGTGCCCCAGCCCTGCCCTCAGCCCAGCCCTGTCCCCAGCCCAGCCCCAGCCCTGCCCCAGTCCCAGCCACAGCCCCGGCCCCAGCCACAGCCCAGCCCCAGTCCTATCCTGGCCCCCAGCCCAGCCCCAACCCCAGCCCTGCCCCAGCCCACGCCCAGACCCAGCCCAGCCCCTGCCCGGGACCCAGCCCCAGCCCCACCCCAGCCTCAGCCACAGCCCTAGCCCTGCCCCTGCCCATCCCCAGCCCCAGCCCAGCCCCAGCCCTGGACCCAGACCCAGCCCCAGACCCAGACCCAGACCCAGCCCCAGCCCTGCCCTCAGCCCCAACCCCAGCCCCAGCCCCACCGTCGGCCCCAGCCCAGCCGCGGCCCCAGCCCTGCCCATGACCAGCCCCAACCCCAGCCACAGCCCCAGCCCAGCCCCAGCCCTTGACCCAGCCCCAGCCCCAGCCCTGCCCCTGCCCACCCCAAGCCACAGCCCAGCCCTAGCCATGGACCCAGCCCCAGCCCGAGCCCTGCCCCAGCCCAGCCCAAGCCAAAGCCCAGCCCTGCCCCGAACCCAGATCCAGCCCGGACCCAGCCCTGCCACAGGTCCTGCCCTATCCCTGTCGCCATCCCTGGCCCCTGCCCCAGCCCCAGTCCTGCCCATCTCCGCCCCAAACCCCAGCCCTGCGCCAGCCCTGCCCTCAGCCCAGCCCCAGCCCCAGCCCCAGCCTGGCACCAGCCCTGCCCCAGCCCCGGCCACAGCCCCGGCCCCAGCCCCAGCCCTGACCCCTCCCTATCCCTGCCTCAGCCCAGCCCCAGCCCAGCCCCAGCCCTGCCCCAGTCCCAGCCCCAGTCCCAGCCCCAGCCCTGGCCCCAGGCCAGCCCTGACCTAGCCCTGCCCCAGCCCCAGGCCCAGCCCAGCCCTGCCCTCAGCCCAGCCCCAGCCCTGGTACCAGGCCCAGCCCTACCCCAAACCCAGCCCAGCCCTGCCCCATCACAGCCCCCATTCCCAGCCCTTCCCAAGCCCTGCCTTCAGCCCAGCCCCAGCCCCATCCCTGCCCAAGCCTTGGTTCCAGCCCCGGCCCCAGCACAGCCCCAGCCCTACCCCTAACTCAGCCCTAGCCCCAGCCCTGTCCACAGCCCCAGCCCCAGCCCCAGCCCCAGCCCCAGCCCCAGCCCCAGCCCCACCCTCGGCACCAGCCAAGCCCCAGACTCGGCTCCAACCCAGCCCCAGCCCTAGCCCTGCCCCAGTCCCCGCCCCAGTCCCAGCCCCATTCCACCCTCAGCCCCGGCCCCAGCCCTGCCCCAGCCACAGCCCTAGCCCAGCCCTGCCCTTAGCCCAGCCCCAGCCCGCCCCCAGCCCTGTCCCCAGCCCCAGCCCCTGCCCCAGCCCCACCCTCGTCCCCAGCCCAGCCCAAGCCCCAGGCCCAGCCCTGCACCGAACCCAGCCCCAGCCCGGCCCCAGCCCAGCCCGAGCCCTGTCCCCAGCCCCGGCCCCAGCCCCAGCCCCAGCCTGCCCTAGCCCCAGCCCCAGCCCTGGCCCCAGCCCAGCCCTAGCCCAGCCCAGCCCCAGCCCCAGCCCTAGACCCAGCCCCAGCCCCAGCCCAGCCCCAGCCCCAGCCCTGCACCGACCCCAGCCCCAGCCTGGCCGCAGCCCTGCCCCAGCTCGGGCCCCAGCCCTGTCCCCAGCGCTGGCCGCTGCACCAGCCCTAGTCCTGCCCCATCCCAGCCCAGCCCCAGACCTGGACCCAGCCCCAGCCCCAGCCCCAGCCCTGCCCTCAGCCCAGCCCCAGCCCTACCCCAGCCCTAGCCCAGCCCTGACCCAGCCCCCGCTCTGCCCCAGCCCCAGCCCTAGCCCAGCCCTGCTCTCAGCCCAGCCCCAGGCCTGGACCCAGCCCCAGCCCTGCCCCGAACCCAGCCCCAGCCCGGACCCAGCCCAGCCCCCAGCCCCAGCCCTGCCCCAGCCACAGCCGCAGCCCTGTCCCCAGCCCAGCCCCAGCCCTGCCCCTGTCCCCAGCCGCGGCCCCTGCACCAGCCCTAGTCCTGCCCCATTCCCGCCCCATCCCCAGCCCTGCCCTCAGCCCAGCCCCAGCCCCATCCATGCCCTCAGTCCCAGCCCTAGCCCAGCCCTGCCCTCAGCCCAGCCCCACGCCTGGACCCAGCCCCAGCCCTGGCCCGAACCCAGCCCCAGCCCAGCCCCAGCCCTAGAAACAGGCCCAGCCCTGCCCCGAACCCAGCCCCAGCCCAGCCCCAGGTCTGCCCCAGCTCGGGCCCCAGCCCTGTCCCCAGCCCCGGCCCCCTGCCCCAGCCCCAGTCCTGCCCCATCCCAGCCCCCATCCCCAGCCCTGCCCCAGCCTCGGGCCCAGCCCCAGCCCTAGCCCAGCCACAGCCCCAGCCCTGTCCCCAGCCGAGCCCCAGCCCTGCCCCTGTCCCCAGCCCCGGCCCCTGCACCAGCCCTAGTCCTGCCCCATTCCCGCCCCATCCCCAGCCCTGCCCTCAGCCCAGCCC